>NW_017731587.1:887132-902582 GCF_001890085.2 Hipposideros armiger
ATATATATATATATTCCATATTATATATATATATATATATATATATATATATACATATATATATATATATATATATATATATATATATGAATATACCTGGTACATAATATAATGCTTATCAGGCATATATATAGTGTTACATATGTATTTTTTCTTCTTAGGATGTTTAAAAAGACTTCGTTCATTCACTCATTTCAATAACTATTTTTTTGAGCACCTACTTAATATAGGGAGGAGGCATAGGGACTATTTTTACAGAAGGCACTAGGATGCTGGATTCCAAGCCTGCTCCCTACATGCTCCCAGACACAGAACTCAGGCAGATGTGAATCAATCTCCCAGAACAGACCGTCCAAGCCTATCAAGCAAAGAGATTACATTGTAATGGCCATTCCCGTAACTAAACCTATTACTAACTAGTCACAGGTTGTGCCTTATAAGAGTTAAAGGTAAGCATGCCCCTATTCTTGGACCTTGCAAAAGTTCCCCATACAAAAACTTTTCCATAGAAACAAGAAACATAAAAACCCTAGCCCGACAGCGAGGGGGTCTTTCTTCCACTAGTGATTAAAGACCACCCTTCTGTGGGGTGGTCTTTCCTTTCTTACTTCCTCTCTGCTAAATAAACTTACTTGTACTTTAAACTCTATATGGGCTCACATGTGCATTCTTTCCTGTTTGAAGCCAAGAAGCTTCTTAGCCCAGGATTTGAGTCCCTATACTAGGATTCACCTCGCCCAGGCATCATACTTACTAGTCAAAAGCATAACCAGAAATAGTCTATGAAATGTGAACACACAAACATAATTGATAACCTCAAATTTCAAAACAATTGTACTAAAACAATGAAGTACGCATTCATGTTAAAATAATAAAATAATTTGAGTTATTTCCCTTCTCTGATCTGACTCCCAGTGCTACCTCATAGGTTTAGTGTTTGAAAAGGGTTGATGGATGTGCATTTATCACAGAAATCTAGCTATACAACTTTTAATAAATCCTTAAGCTTAGAATCTTACACTTATGGTAACACAATCAGGGTTGGCATGTGAACTTGTGTTGATAACCAGGACATTAATTTTCATTCTTCCATTTTTTTTCTCTCTGTCATCTTTTATGGGTTCAGAAGAACCGTTTCTAAGTGTCTAAATGGTATACAAATATCAATGATTATCCTAGTCCAGATTAGTCATCCTGTGGCTAAAAGTCTAATGTGGTACCTTCTATTACCCAAATAATTTTTTAGTTAGCAAAAGAGTACTGTGGAGAAATTTTTTTAAGTTTTCACAGTTAATGTGTGTTAGCAGTAGCAAACCTTCTCCCATCTCTAGTTTTTAAGTTAAACCACATGACATGCTAAACTGCTAAAGGTTAAAACAATTTGTTGGAACACTCTTAATGGAGAATACACAGATCCATACCATCAACCCACCTTCTTAAAAATATTATGAAAATGATGAGATAAAACCAGTCCTACACTGAGTAAGAAAACAAAGAAATGCAGCAAACCAATCAAAACAACAGAAAAAAAAATTGAACGTTTGGTCATTTCAGTCAAACAATTTATAGTTTCAGTAAAACTGCCTAATTGACTCAATTTTTTGATAGTTTCTTTTTCTAGTCACTGTAACCAGAGAACGTTAACAACTAAAATCTGTGTTTATGCTGAAATTGTCTATATAATATTGGTGATTAATGTTATAACTGCTCCAAAAGGAAATTTGCAGAGATTTAATGTTTCTTTTGAGGGTAGGGGGAGAGAGGGAGAGGGAGAAGGGGAGAGGGACAGGAACTATTTACCATAACAAATGTTTGCCCTGAAGCATACTAATTAAGGTAAATAGTTTAAATAGTTTAGTGTAACAAAATATAATTTCTTTCTCTTTTCATCCACTCAGTTGTCACTGAAGTAATTTCTTAAGACACTTTTTTCAATAAATATCTAAATAGTGTAAGAACTCTTTAAATCTATACCATCATGGAGGATACATAGGCTTTTGAGTCTTAAAGGAAATTTTACATCCTAAAATAATTCACTGCTAATTAAATCAATATTTATGCTACACTCAGGAACAAAGACAGCAAAATGGAAGAAAGACATTTCCTGAGATCACTCCCTCCTCACAGGGCCATTTCCACCACTCCGTTAGCAAATATATTATTCTTTCGTTAACTGCAGATAAATTCTTGGTCTTCCCCCTTGCTTGTTTTTTCACCCTTTTATTCTATTTGGAGGGCTTGGTTTGTTTTTCCTCACAGTATTTGAGATTTTCAAGCTACCGCAGTGGTGCCAGCCCAAACTGTGCACAGTAAGTGAAGAAGAAACAATCTGGCTGTTGTTTTAACACTTTGCAAATACCAACTTGTTTCTCCTGCTTGATTTTTGCCCCTGGACATCCAGGGGTGCAATAATCAATCCACCACATAAAACACAGCCTTCCCATTCATCTTCCCCATATGTAAATTTGGCAATTTGAGATGGGTCTTTATAATTCAAAGACAAGTTTGGGTTTTTAATCATGCATTGGGATTCTTTTACATAATAAGAAAACTGTTACCTTCCTCAACATTTTTCGCTATATTCTAATAAATCACTCCTTGGAATTTATACTAACTGCAACAGCAAAGAACACTTTTTTTTTCTTAAAATGAGTGCAAATGACAAGATTCTCGATCAAATCAACCTACATAGCTAAACTTCAGAGCAAACTGTCAGAAGACAAGAACACCATTTCATTGTTTGGGTATAATGAAAACATTTATTAAAAAGAGTACTTATTAAGCCTGCATTTATACAAAATAGCAGTTTAATAAGTGCTCATAAAATAATCTCTCTGATGGAAACTACTGATTTCCCCTAGTATCAATTCTTTCTAAGGATTTTAGGTTAGTGATTCTCACTATTTTGTATGCAAATTAATCACCTGGTGGTCTCATTTTAAATTAAGATTTTTGCCCAAATCCAAGAAATGTTGTTTCATCTCTAATTGGCCAGATGAGTTCAGAGGTGGTTCAGAAATTGGATTTGAGAAATGTTCTTGGCTACTCCTTATTGGTTCATAAGCTTACCATAAGACACAGTGTTATGAAATAAATTGTGTCCTCCGCCTCCAATTCATATGTGGCTGTATTTGGAGACAGGGCCTCTAAGAAAGTAATTAAAGTTAAATGAGGTCATAAGAGTAGGGCCCTGCTTGGACAGAATTGCCTTTCTAAGAAACACAGGAGAGTGGGCTCTCCGTGCACACACTAAGAAAACACCATGTTGGGATACAGCAAAAAGGCGGTTGTCTTGCAAACCAGGAAGAACATCCTCACCAAAAACTGAACCAGCCAGACCCTTGATCTTAAATTTCTAGCTTCCAGAAGTGTGAGAAAATAAAATTGTTTTTTAAGCCATCCAGCTTGTCGTATTTTGTCAGTGACAGCCTGAACAGGCTGTTATACACAGCACTCGTCAGAAATTGGTTATTCTGGATCTCTGGAAATAATCCCCAGCCTCCTTCCGTTAGCTCCTCTCCCATAAACTACTCACCTCCTTAGACCAACCAGCCTTACTATTCTTCAGTGAACTCAGTAATTTACCTGGTTCTCTGAATATCTTATTTCATCTTGGGTATGTAATGTACAGGGTACAGTTTATAATACCTCAACTCTGATTAATGAAAAGACATAATGCTACAAAAAGACACACAAAAAAGTGGTAAGAACTACTCAAGTTGCTGAATTCTCTCTTGCATTTACTCTCATTGTAGTCTATTTTTCACACTTAAGACTTTCAAACCTGATTCAATTGGTATTAAATTATAATACTCATATATTAAGCAGAAGTTTTTAACCTGGGATCAGTGCTAAAATTCCAAGAACAGCCCAATATTATATGTAAAATCTGAAGTACATAGTAATTTCTCTGGTGAAAAAAATCTCAATGGGATACACTAACAAGATTTCCCTTAAGATATAAAAATTTACCTATTTGAATTATAAGATGTATTCTTCAAGGTACTTGATGTATGAATAAAATTTATTTTGCCAACTTAACCTAATAAAATAGCCTTACTTAAAAAGAAAAAAAGAGTCACCCATAAAATGTGTAGGGGCTTAGGGCTTAACATAGCAAAGAAAAAAGAAGAGTAACTCTTATAGACTATTTTAAGTCATGTCTCTTTGGATCTTCCCTGACCTTTCCAATTCAAATGTCATCCTTTCCTCAAATTCTCTACCTTCCTCTGTGTGTACTGCCCAGTTGGTGCTTCTACTCTGTGTCCAGCTATTACCAATTTATCTTTCTTTGGCAGACATTCTTTCTCCTTTGAAATTACTATGACTTATAATGATGAAGCTTGGAAACATTGCTGGCATTTTGAATAAAGTAAAAACATCTTTGAGAGAAAACCTGCACAATGACCACAGCAGGATTTCTTCTTTTAATGCAAACATTAATATATGCTCTCTTTCAACTGGACTTACAGGTACTATTTATAAACCAGTGTCTTATCTATGCAACACCCTTACTGTCACGGAGAGACATGCATGTAACAGGGACTATTACCTGTCAAATCTAAAAGACAGGAAAAAGTTTCAAGGATGGTAATATTTATAAAGCAATAATTAGATTCTATAACCAAACTGGCTATGGTATTTGGTGTATTTGTCATGAATTTCACAATGTGAGACTACAATAGGTACGCGCAAATGAAATAAGCTCATAAACTCAACTTTTTTTTAGTAATTAGAAGAACAGTAAAATATATAAGTAAGTAATATACAAAATAATTTTTAACAGTTAGAGAATATCAACCTATTTATTTGAAGAACCGAAAGATCATTTGAGAAAAAGAGTTTGAAAAAGTTTTAGGTCTGCCATTTATGGTGCTGATCCTACTCTACGGCAAATCCTAATGGTGAAGTTCCAGAAGTTCCAGAATAGAAAATAAAATTGTGGCTAAAGCAATTTTTCCATAGTGAAATACTTTTAGAAATATTATAACAAAAACACAAGGCTTTATTAAGATTTTGAATTAATTAAAGCTTATTTAGATTTAAAATCCTAAATGGAGTTCAATCAGATGTTGCCTCATACGGTTTGCAAAATTTTTCAAAAGTAACTTCAATCATTTTTTACAACAGAAATTTGTTTAACACTACATGAGAATATATAGCCCTGGTTAACACTGATTGAACCTAAACAAAATTGACTATGCCATATTAGTAATTTTTCTGAAGAAAATACAAAATAATTTTTACAAGTAATTAAACATTGCCTTTAGATCAATTCATGATCTATAACTATGAAAACTAACAATAAGTGATTTTGGATTGGATCAATTATCTTAAATCCCCTGTCAGTTTTTACTGACAAGGGAGCTCTACTTAATTTTATAAATAAGGAAAAGCTAACACCCTAACTACAATTCAATATTTGATTGCATTTATTTTGTCCAGTTCTAATTGGAATGATGGTCATGAATTTATTTTATGTTATTAAATCAGTTCTTCCTTCCCACAGATTAAATGTCCCTGTGAATTCCTGAAGAACATCTGGAAAGCAAAACAATGAGAAAGGTGATATAGGTGATATAGCTTTCTAAATGAAAGCTGGATAACAGAAGCCCATTGGAAACCTAATTCAAATAACTGGCTTGGGAATAACTGGGCTTTCTCATGTAAAATATAAAATTGAGAGAGACATGTACTACCAGGAAATAGGAGCAGCTATCTGGTACTCCTAATAATTCAGAAGCTTTTGAAATGTGGAAACCACCCAGTTTCTTCTTCAACGTGAGAAACCACAGTGTAGGGCTACCAGTTGGGGTCAGAATAATCTCTGAAAAAGACTAAAGTTGACTTCTACTTTAAACAATATGTCAGACTAGTTGTCCTACGAAATCCTTCGGATATAGAATACCTAAGAATAGTGCACAAAATATGCTTAAAAACTTTTTAAAAAAATTATTGATGAGCTGGCAGAAAAATAAGGAAATTCTCAGAGGCCAGAACTGTCAACAAAACACAAACCCATAAAGCCCTAAAACTGCCACAAGCCTTATTTAAGGGAGCATTAAAAAAAAGTCTAGGTACCCTGTAAGCTGGGAAGTCAGATTGCAGACCTCCACATAATGCTGGACACCTGAAAGCTTTCAAACTTGGTGGATGTGACAGAAATAATATTATTCATTCAACATAATCCTTCTCTTCCTGGGCACAGAAGAAGACTACATTTCCCAGCCTCCCTTGCTGTTTGGGACTGCATCTGGGTATCTGGCCAGTAGGCTGTGGGTGAAAATGATGTGCTCCACTTCCAGACCTGGCTTTCTAGAGGTGGTGTGTTCTACATAGTAAAGTTTAAACATGTGGGAGGATAGATAACCCAACCCACTTCAGACTTGGCATGAGGGAAATAAACCATTTTCTTAAGCTACTGAAATTTGGGGGCTTATTTTTAACTACATGTGGTCTAATAATCTTGATTATTATAATAATTGAACCAGAAAAAAAGGGAAAAAAAGAAACAACTTGCTCCACAAACAGAAATAATGGGAATACCTGCCCACAACAGGATATGATGCTGGAATACTCATGGATGTAGTGAATTAAGTTCAAACAAAAAATTAGTTAGGAGTGGTAGCCCCAAATTGTTAGAGCCCCGAGGTACACTGCATATGAAATGCAAATTTTCCCTCTGGAAACAAACTTTAAATCTAGGATCAAACAGTTTCAAAGATACAACTCCAGTATTATGTTACAAATAAAAACCACAAAACACAGAACTAGGCTAGCCACCATGAGCAAGAGAGCAGAAGCAATAAAATGCAGAAACAGAATGCAAAAGCTGCAGATACTCGAATTATCACAGGGAGCATACAGATGTTTATTTTAGTAAAATACTATATTAAAATGATAACTTAGCAGTAACGGTCTATAAATTTAACATGCAGTTTTGGAAAGAACCAAATTAATTTCTAGAAATAAAAATATGAAAATTGAATTTAGAAATTTCAGATTAGGTAATTAAATTCTGAAGGGAGAATAAATGAATTGAAAGATATGAAAACATGTAGAATCCAACAGAAAGAAAATGTACAGAAAATATAAAATAAAGGTTAAGAAATTTATAAGATAGAGTCAGGTGTTCAAAATATATTTATAAAAGTTGACACTCATGATTAGAAATAGAATCAAACAGAAATTCTAGAAATTTAAAACTCTTTAAGTGGAATTAACAGGAGAATAGATATAGCTAAACAGAGAACTAGTACTTTATTGAGCTTCACAGACGCTGCGTGGTTTACAAACTAACGGCAAGACCCTCCACCTGCAAAAATATTACTACTCACTTTATTGCAATATTCGCTTTATCATGGTGGTCTGGTACTGAACCTGCAATATCTCTGAAGTATGCCTATCATCTGGTGGGCATATCAGAAGAAGCTATCCCAAAAGAAACTTGGGAAGAAAAGAAGATGCAAAACACAGACAAGAGAATGAAAGATTTAGAAGATATTAAGACAACCTAACAAACATTTCATTGGGTTTCTAGAAGGTGACCTACAGAGGAAGAGGGGGGAGAAATATTCAGACACAATAACAGGAATTTCCAGAACTGATATTCTATTCTAGAGTCAGAAAGCTGAATACATCTCAAGTACAATAATAAATAAATAAATAAATAAATAAATAAATAAATAAATAAATATCAGTCAGACCCATTCAGAGAAACTGAAGAATACCAAATATAAACAGAAAATATTGAACGCCCAACAGAAAGTAAAGAACGCTTACAAAGGACTTGCATTTAGACCAACAATATATTTCTCAAAAATGGAAGGTAAGAGGGATTTGGATTAAATCTCCAAGATACAGAGAGAAAACAACTTTCAGCCTATATCCAATTAAATCATATTCTAAGAACCAAAATAAATTAAAGACATTTTAATACAAACATTTACTGAGAGTATTACCACCAACCAATGCTCGTTAAGGAATTTCTAAAGAACGTACTTAAGAAAGAAATTTGTCCAAGAAGAAATGCTAAGATGTAAAAATGACTTTGAGGGTTAAAAAATGATAAACATACAAATAAATTATTGAAAGCTTGACTTTACCAAAAATAATGATATTAACATTTATAATTGATGGAGTTAAAAACTAATGACAAAGAAATCTCTGTTTTAGAATAGAAAAGGTCAGGGCAGAAAAGCTCTAGCTGCAAAGCTGGACAAAGCCAGATCAATTATAAATATCATATTTTTAAACCATCAGAGAACTTCAGAAACAACCAACTAAATTTCAGAGGAAAGAAAAATGCTTTAATGTGAGCAAGGGTTTTATTCTTTCTTTCCCCTGCAGGCATTTTATGATTCAGGGTGTTTGCTGAGGACCTGGCTTATCAATCAGAGCCAGGGGCTAGGGAAAAACAGAAACTAGCAAAACTTTTAGTGTTTCTGCAGGACTGGTATGACAAACAGGAAACCTGAGGGATTTCAAATGCACAACCGCTCTTCCTTACAAAACATTTACTGAGTTCGAATGCTACACAGGACTCTGGGGACCTAGGCCAAAAGCTTCTAGAACATCTAGTGAAATCTCCAGAAGTCCTGTGAAAGTGGCCTAACTCAGACATACTGCTAGTCTTACCTTCAGGGAATTGGCCATATTTTGAAGTGATGAAAGGAAGGAAACCGGAGGGCTTGGGCTGAGATGTCTGGAGGGCATAGCTGAATTTTCTGCAGTCTCCAAAACCTGAGGAGACAAAGATCTGCCAGGCGTAGAATAAAAAACCTGCGCAAATGGAGGGAGAGCACAGCAAACATGAACTGGGTTGAAGCAGAAAAGGAGGCTGGGTGTATTCAACCGAAACCCAGCCTCTGCTTGATTAATGGCTGATTGGATGCAGGGGCTCCAACCCTCATTTTATTTACCAACAAAGGAAGACAATTTCATGAAATGCCTCCAGAGTTATATTACATATAATGTCCAGCATGCATTGAGAAATTACTAGAAACGTGCAGAGGAAAAAAGATGACCAACTCTCATGGAAAAAAAAGAGTTAAGTTGGCCCAGATACTGGAGTTAGCAAACAGGACTTTCAAAAACTTATGGTTAATATGTTAAAAGAACAATAGAGTAAAAGAGATAAACTAGATCAAAGCATAAAGAATTTAAAAGAAACTTAAAATCTGTAAATGGGAATCAAATGAAACTCTATAAATGAAAAAAAAAAGAAAATCTCTGAAGATAAAAAATTAATAGGTGAAGTTGAACAACAGACTGTAGGCAGCTGAAAATGGTGAACTAGAAAATAGGTTTTAAATAAATTGAAATAAAAAGGAAAAAGGAAGGGGAAAGCACACAATATAAAAATGTAAAAGATTATAGGACATTGTCTTTGTTCCAGTACCCAGAGAACAGACTTTGATGAAAAGATTTGCATTCATGGGGTTTATTAAGTGAGAGCTCTCAGAAAAACATTGTTAGTGAAGAATAATAAGCAGAGGGAGAAGTAGAACTGAGATGTAATTGCAAGAGCATTTTTACCTCCATGTTGACTTGTCATTGAATGCAGTTGCCTCTGGGGAGGTAACAAAAACTTGAGCAAAGCATCTCTCTTTGGCCAATGACCAGGCCCAGGAAGGACTCAGCTGTGAGCTGTCAGCAATCAACATTCTTAGCAGCAGGGGGAAGAGGTGAGGCATCTGAGCTCACCACAGGCCAGTTCTCCACAGTCTCCACTATAGCCCACACCTTCTGTGTGTGGATCCACCTGCTTTATATAAGTTCACCTGTGGGAGACCAGCTCCCGCAGGTCCAGGGGTTCCCTCAGGTGAAGGCGGAGTCAGCGAGGAAAAAACGCAAGGAAAACACAGGAGCGCTTTTTCAAGAAGTGTCTCACTTTATTTTACCGCATGCCCTTTTTTATACCAGGCAGTTTAACCATTGTTTCATTAGTCAGAGTTTTACTTCCTCATCTTTCTTATGCTCCAGGGTACAGCTATACCTTTTCTATGCTAATTTATCCCAACTACGCCCAAATCCCTCCACCCTGCGATCAAGGCCTGAGCCTCTACATAATTGCCTAAAGGATGGTTACCATGACTACCCAACATTTAGTCTAAAAACTATTGTCTAAACAGGATCTTAAGATTTACAGGGTGTGTACTTTGACCTTTACTAAGAGACTAGTAGTGTGACTAAAATTACCTTTAGTGTATAAAATATAATTATTCTGATATATCTATTAGAAGGGGTGTAAGATCTTCATCCTACTGGGGGGCATCCAAAGAGGAATTTAAATTCTTTAAGATATAAAGCAGTATCTGTTTCTCAGTCAGAGCTTCAGAATTTGTCACAATTGCAGTGTGTTTCACCATGTCAGATACTGAAGCGCAGAGGGCTCCCAGCATTTACCCACCTGGGAACAATTTCTCCAAGATTCTGGTTTATTTCAAAGACAAAGTTAGTGGACAGCTCTCACTATTGCAGCTGTTCTTGGAGATAGAATTGGGGTTCACTGTCTTTCTCCTCTATTAACCATTCCAGGTTCACCCTTGGTTAGCATCTCTTCTGGTTTCGGTTTAGGTGGTAGGGAAACACAAGCACTTACTCTGAGCCTCTGTTCACCAAGTCTTTCTTGGGCCCCTGGCTGCTGCCTTTATCCATTTATCATCAAAACTGGGCCAAGAAATGCCAAAAGACACACAACT
Source organism: Hipposideros armiger (assembly GCF_001890085.2). Lineage (NCBI taxonomy): Eukaryota > Metazoa > Chordata > Mammalia > Chiroptera > Hipposideridae > Hipposideros > Hipposideros armiger. The sequence continues at coordinate 897,836 of NW_017731587.1, forward strand.
GAATTATTTGGGTTCTAAGCATAATTTTCTATATCTTCATTGGGTAACAGAAGCTCTATCTTCTCCTAAGAATTAGAGTCAATTCCCCTTGCCAATATAGTGACTCTTTTTCTTGCCTGCTGGTCATTTGGAACGAGGAACCCGAAGAGATCAGGTAGCAACCATGGAATAAAATTGCACAATAAAATTTACTGTCCCCTGATGGAAGCATTCCTTCTCTGGGAACCAGGCTCTCAATGAATTTTGAGTTGCAAGTTCAGGAAATATAAAATATCCAAATAGATCACCATGAGGGATGGTAAATGAGTCCATTCTTATTTCCAGTCCATGGTTCTGGTGCCTCGTATTCTAACTACTTGTGATGGAGGACTTTTTCATGGTTGCTAATTGGGGTGTATGTTGTGCCCTGGAGGATGGCACACTATCTTTGCAGAGTACCATCTCCAAGCTGGCATTTTGGTTGCACTTTTAAAATTCCACTCCATTGCTCTATAAGGTCAGCAGTTTCTGGGGGGTGTGGTACATCATAGGGCCAGTGGAGCCCAAGTCATGTGCTCACTGCTATAACTCCTTTGCTTTAGATGGGCTCTTAGTACTAGGCAGTTATATCATGTATCTTGTCAGTGAATCAAAGAAGTACTAGCGCCATCTAAGGCTCTGCAGGCAAATAAGACAAACATATTTGGAATATGTGCCAATTCTAGACAAATCACTGACTTCCAAGATATAAGAAATTTAGTCTAGTCAATTTCCTACCAAGTAATGATTTGGTCTCCTCAGGGGATGGTACCATATTGGGGGTATAACACTGGTCCCTTTTTCTGGCAGGTAAAACATTTAACAGTGACACCCTTGGTAAATGGAAGCCCCTGCAACCTTCATCCCTGTCACCATTGGTATTTCATGCAGGACCTCATTGTGCCCATAGCACAGTGGTGGATGATAGAGGTTGGATGGCATCTACCAATTAAGTCTTTCTGTCTGTGTTGTTGTTTAATGCTTACTGGGTCAGTTTTCAACTTATTGCCTCTCGGTTCTGAAGGCTCCCTTCAACATATGTCCTATGACAAATAACAGATTCCTTTAAGGTTATCTCCTTTAAAATGAGCTTGATATTAAGCTTTCTCAGTGCATGATGCTGTAGACACCTAACAGGAAGAAGAGAATTCCTGAGCTATGCAGTGTGAACCAGGGGTTCAGCAGTGTGGGTGTGAGAACATCTAATACAGCTTAACCCAGTTATGGGCCCAGTACATCTTCCCTGCATTGCCTCAAAGTTATTTCACTTTTCACATTCTCTATCATAATCAGCCCACAGAGAATTCGTTCACTTTCTCATCCCACACTGGTTCGCTACAGTACTGCCATCGTGCCAACTGGATCTCTTTTTCTTAAAGTTTATTGGAAGGACAGCCAGATCTCTTGAGCAGGATGTGGCAGGTAATTTAGGAGATAAAACCCGTAATATTTCTGAGGACCAGCATCTTAGTAAAATTTCTAGGGGTTCAATGGTCTAGAGTCTAGAGAATGCTGGGATAACCCCTTCAAATAAAACTTGTACCTAGCTTCACTTTCCACTGAAGAAGAGTCACAATGCTAAGCAGGTGCCTTTGGATGTTGAAGGCAAAAGTCATATTTGAGAGTTCTGCTCTGATTCATTAGACAGGCAACTAACTATAAGCCTGATCGTTGTATGGTGTGGAGAAAAGATGATGCAGCAGGTCTGACCACAGTGAAATTTGGTCTATCAATGGGATTTTATGACTCAACAAGTCTAATGATATTGAAACTGCCCAGGGCAGGAAAGGCACTGTACAGATCCTTTGGGCAGCCCAAATAGGAGAATCACATTGCAAACCTCCAAGCAACAGAGGCAAAACCATATCCTCTTCTGCAAATGACTATTTTCATTGAGAAACAGTTCCTGCTTGACACAGGGCCCTGGAAAAGACTCAATATTTGACCAGAGATGAACTGCTTTTTTTTTTTTTTTTAGCTGAGCCATCCTGCCACCTGTTGGCAGCTCAGCAGCAGCCCAGCTCAGGCCAGGAATCAAACCGGCAACCCTGTTGCTAAGAGCTCACACTCTTGAGTGAGCTCTTAACCAACTGAGCCACTCAGCTGGCCTGACTGAACTTCTTTTTAACTGATCTACCAGGTCATAGTTTGGGCACGCAGAACAACAATTTACAACCAAGTGGGAGATGTCAGGCTCAAGCACATCTTCAAGTAAGTTGAATGAACAGGTGGCTGGGATGCCTACAGCACCCAGTTCTCTAGCACTGCCCCTTTTCCTTTAGCTCCTACTTACAGCTTTATAAGATTTCCTTATGATCAACTGACCATGAGAAAAAAACATATGCCTGATTTACAGAAGCTTCTGCAAGATATTACAGTAAAATGGTTTATGTACATATAACAGAATACTATTCAACAGTGAAAATGAATGAACAAATCAATATATGCATCAAATAGATTCATCTCAAATACATAATTCAACGAAGTGCTACATTGCAGAAAACTATCGTGGGACTCCATTAATAAAAAAAAAAATCCAAACCAGAAAACTAAAAATTAAAATATTTAGACATACATGACAAGAAAGCAAGGAATGATTAATACAAAATGTAGGATATGTACATGTACACCTTTTTGTGTTTAGTACAGAGAGAGGAGGGGCAGTAATTCTATTAGAGAAACATAGAGGGCTTCCAAGGAACTGGTAACATATTTCCTAAGTTTGTCATGGGTATATGAATATTGATTTATCATTCTTTTTACTAGTGGCTCTCAATCCAGGCAGCATATTAGGCTCATCTAAAGAGCTTAAAACAAAAACAAAAAGAAAAACTGATGCCCAGGCACCGATGCAATTACACTGAAGTATTTGGGTATCAACATTTTCCAATGCTTTCCACATGCTTCTAATACATATCTAGGTTTGAGAAACACTGCTTTGAATTCTTAATATAATCTTTTGTATATATTTCATATTTTATAATTTTTTAAAAGACCAAGGAAACAGGAAATGAAGCAATTCGCTGCCTAGACTTGCTCTGATGTATTGACCCATGTTGCCCAGTGATTCATGTCAGCCAGGTCATGTGTTGGTTTATTGGCCTTTAGAGAGAAGCCATATAAATTTTCTCATGAGGTATTGACTATTCCAGCTGAACACAGTCAACTCTACTTGCTCTTTCCCTTTAATCACTATCTCATCTGCAGATGAATCCCATCCTGGCCTAAGAAACTTCCACCTTCAGAAATATAGGCATTTTTCTTTGCGATCTTTAGTCTCTGATTTTTTTGTTGTTTTATATTTCTCTTTTCTCTGTTTTTGTTTCATTTTTTCCCTGCCTTTATGCTTTTAGGACCTATCACTTTCTTTCTGCTTCTTTCCTTCCCCCAAATCCCACATAGTACTTTTTTTTTCTGCCTTTCCTTTTTTTCTACATTTCTTCCTTTGTAGAAATATCTAAGCAATGAGTTCCTCATAGATCTCCTTCCAAATGAAGGTGATTGTTTTAAAAAGAAAAGATCAATTTAAATTCATTAACTAAGGACTTTGTCTTCCTAATTGGTAACAAAATAAATAAATAAATAAAAATAATGAAAAATTTTGTTGTATGAGGATATTAACTCTGACAGCCCAACCACAGTTTTTTCCCCTCTACTTTCATAAGTTCCTAAAACTTATACAGGAACAATCAATAACCAAGTTTTTAAATATCACTTCTTTGGTGTAGAGCTTTAATATCCCTATGAAACACTATATTTTAAATATCCCTGAATCCAAATCAAAGATATCAAATGTATGGAAATGAAAGTTATGATCATTTAGGATGAAATTCAAGGAACCCAGCCCAATAAAATCAATACTAGTTTTATTTTTATCATGTAAGCAGAGTGTGACAGCTCAATCAAATAACACATTGGGGAAATTTAAGACATGAAACATTTTAAAGTCCCATTACCAAATGTGAGGTGCTTAAATGTTAATGGTATGCTGAGAATAATTGTAATTTTTCACCAGCACTTTAGAGAATTATACTGGGACATATCAAAAGTTTTTCTTATGCAAGATATTGCAAATGAAGTATTTCTCTAACATTTCTGAAGGGCCACTTGTCACCATAAGTATTTAGTAAAAATAGAAAATGGAATATTTCTGAAATATCCCTAACTTTTCAGACATTTTTACTTATTTCCAGACTGTAAGCATCTTGGAAAGATGGGCATACTCTAGGTTTATTCAAATGATTATGACATTTTTCCAAAAAAATTTCTCAAAATATTTGTTAATAGAAAGAAGTTGAGATCATAATTTTCCAAACACAGTAGCATCAATAGACAAATATCAGTTGCCAAGAAACTCACATCAGAATTATTACATAAAAGTAGTTAACCTTAGAGATAAAACTGATTCATTTAAGTATATTTCAAAAGGTCCCTAGCTTCCAGACAGGAAACTTGTACAGGTCAAAATAGTTTTTTCAGGAAAGAAACTAAGATTAGGCAATTAACCTTTTAATCCACTTAACAGTTCAAATTTCTGTCATTTCAAAGTTATGCAGATAGCACAAAGATAACTGTTAGAGTTTAAGAGTGTTTGTGAAATAGAAAGAGTATGTTGGGGTGTGTATAGAGGAATTCGATAATTTAAAGTAAAAAAGACAAAGGCTATTTGAGAGGATATTAAAACACTCCATAAAGCTATACTTTTTTATGAAAGTCGAATTTGAGATCA
>NW_017731587.1:905932-911199 GCF_001890085.2 Hipposideros armiger
CTTAAGAGCTGGCTTGGGACACCAGAGGGCGCCGGTTTGGCACCCACATATGAGGGCCAGTGACACTGCCCTCTACAGCTAAGATGCTGAACAACAGTTCAACCTGGAGCTGGGCTGTTGTGAGTTGCCGGCGACGGCATAGGCTTCAGCCCCTGCTGCAGTGGGTTGCCATGGGCTACCATATGTAGCCCGCAGCCAGCTGTGAGCGGCCATCCAGAAGCCGGCAACTGATCTGCCTCATCCGGGAAGAACGCAATGATGGTGCCAACTTGGGCCAGTGAAGCAACATCCTCCACAACTAGGCTGAAGAACAAAACGACAGCAACTTGTCTATTCCCCTTCCCCGATTCCCCAAAGCTATTCCCCTCTCCCAATTCCCCAATAAAATCTTTTAAAAAAAAAAAAAAGCTAAATCGTTATCCACAATTTTTTTTTGTTATAAATTCCACTTTAAATACTTTATAAGATAGTTTTTATCTGGCTACTGCAGTTAGATTTTTGGTCCCCAATGTGAACAATCCTAGGCAAGCAAGCCCCTTTCACACAACAGTATCTCACATTTCACAGAATAAGTAAAAATTTGACAATTATCACTTGCTTTTAAAATATGTATAACTAAATCCAGCACATAATAGTAAAATATTCTGGCTGCATAAAGAGGAAGAGGCTCATAAATATAAAAAAGTATATCTTTATGATTTAAGCCCCTATTCTTTTTTTTTTTAAGATTTTATTGGGGAATTGGGGGAGGGGAACAGCGTTGGGAAATCCGGGAAGGGGAACAGACAAGTTGTTGTCCTTTTGTTCTTCAGTCTAGTTGTGGAGGACGTTGCTTCACTGGCCCATGTTGGTATTACCATTGCGCTCTTCCTGAATGAGGCAGATTGGTCACCAGCCTCTGAACGGCTCCTCACGGTGGCTCTTGGCAGCTCACGCTGGCTGCTGGCCACACACGGTAGCTTATGGAAGCCCACTGCAGCAGGGGCTGCAGCCTATGCCATCGCCGGTGACTCACAGTATCCCAGCTCCAAGTTGAGCTATTGTTCACCATCTTAGTTGTAAAGGGCGCAGTGTCACTGGCCCTCATGTGGGATCTGAACCAGGGCCCTGCTGCTCAGAGCTGGCATCCCAAGCCAGCTCCTAACCAACGTGCCACTCAGCCAGCCCAAAGGCCCTATTCTTTTGATAAAAATATTTTTTAATGCTCCTGAAACATTTGGTGTGACCTGGGAAGTGGTAGATGGAAAAGAGTTTAGGATTTGGAATAATAAAATTTAGGGTTTGAATCCTGGCTTTGTTCCTTAATAATTCTATGACTTTGAGCAGTTTATTTAATTTTTTGAACCTAAGCTTCTGATTAATATTTAGTCTTATAAATATTGATACTTATCTCACAAGGTTATTCTAAAACTTATAAGCCAATTAAAGTGCCTGGTACTTAACAGATGCTTAATAAAAAATAGCTATAATTATCATGTATTTGCTTCTAAGATAATTTTAATAGTAGATGTTATATTTTCCATAGTACATATTTTGTAATTATCCTTAATCTGCTCATGGTAAGTCTAAAGTCAGATTAGATTCTATTGTCAACTTAATTAATGACAGAATCTCAATATTGAAAGAAATCTTAAGTGTCTCATGCAGAAATCCCTCTTCCAAAACAAAACTGTAGAGAAATTTAATCTGAAAATTATGCTGTGTGTATTTGTCCAAATATGTAAAATAAACACAAAATAGCCTTAGATTAATATCAATGCACAAGGAAGGCTCATAAAAAGTCAAATAATTATTTTGGGTCTTAAGTGCAATTCCACATGAAAGATAATTTTTTATTATGTTAAATAAAAACCAACACATAAATGGTATCAGTAATTGTGCTGAAATGTTATTTTTCACCATTCTTTTGACAAATGTGGAATTTCATATGCAGAAGGTGAGATGGAGATGTAGTTCTACTCAAATCTCTTTTTTGAAGAGAGAAGTAAACTGAGGCCTTGAAAGTTAGGGGTTAAGACACAGGGGTGAAACATGTAACTTCTGGATCTAATCTGCTCGGGTTGAAGTCTAGATTCACCCTTGCAGTTGCTTAGTCTTGGGCAAGCTACTTCAACCCTCTGAGGTCCGGTTTCCTCATTTCTAAAATGGGAAAATTAAAATATTTAACTCACAATGGTTCTTTGAACACTGTTAATATATTTACAAGGCTCAGAGCAGCATCTGACACCTAAGTGCTTAATAAATGTCAGCTATTGTTACTTGTTATATTATTTTATTATAAATAAAAATGAGAGACCATTCAAATCTTCCCCAAAGCGTGTTTCTCAGAGTTCAACTTTCATAGAATGGTAACAGACATTGCATGAAAAAAAAAATGTTTATAATAAAAAGAGATACATAGACAAGTATGGCATAAAAACATCAGTTAAGGAAAGTTAAACAGATTTTACTTTACCAGAAATTTTCAGAGCCTTTCATTCTTTAAGAGATGGCAATAATATTTAGAAATTTCTAAACTGATTTGACAAATAATCCCTATTTTAACTGGAGCATTCTACAGGACAAAAATCCAATGAAACCCACATCGAAAATACTGTAGGGTCCCACAACATTTCACACCTTGAAGCACATTATCTATCACTGACAGGTAGAATGGGTTTAAATACATTTTATTTTTTTTTAGATTTTTTTTTTTTTTTAAATTGGGGAATTGGGGGATGGGAACAGCACCGGAGAATTGGTGGAAGAGGAACAGACAAGTTGCTGTCCTTTTGTTTTTCAGTCTAGTTGTGGAGGATGTTGCTTCACTGGCCCAAGTTGGCACCATCACTGCACTCTTCCCGGGTGAGGCAGATCAGTCGCTGGCTTCTGGATGGCCGCTCACTGCGGCTGCTGGCTGCTCACTGCGGCTGCTGGCCGCTCACGTTGGCTGCTGGCTACACACGGTAGCCCATGGCGACCCACAGCCTACGCAGTCACAGGTGACTCACAGCAGCCCAGCTCCAGGTTGAGCTGTTGTTCAGCATCTTAGCTGTGGAGGGCAGTGTCACTGGCCCTCATATGTGGGATCCGAACCGGNGACACCTCTCCAAAGACAATATATGAAGGGCCAATAGGCATTTGAAAAGACCATCCACATAATATGTCATCAGGCAAATTCAAATTAAAATAACAAGATAGCACTATATGTATATTAAAATGGCCAAAATACTGACTGCACTAAAAACTGGTGAGGATGCAGAGCAACAGAAACCAAATGCAGAATGGTACAGCCACTTTTTAGAAGACAGGTTGGCAGTTTCTCACAAAACTAAACATCTTACCATACAATCCTTTGATCAGACTCCCTGGTATTTATTCAAATGAGTTGAAAACGATGTCCAAATAAAAATTTGCACACAGATGTCTATAGCAGCTTAATTCACAACAACCAAAACTTGGAAGCAACCATGATATCTTTCAGAAGGTGAATAGGTAAACTGTAGAATGTCCAATCAATAAAATAGTATTCAGTGCTAAAAAGAAATGAGCTATCAAGCCATGATAACACATGGAGGAACATTACGTGCATATTACTAAGTGAAAAAAGTCAGCCTGAAAAGTCTGTATGATTTTTGATTTGCTGTATGCTGTATGATTTCAACTATATGACATTCTGGAAAAGGCTAAACTATGAACACAAGGAAAGAATTGGTGGTTCCAGGGGTGAGAGAGAGGGAATGATAAATAATCCGAGTACAGAAGATTTTTAGGTCAGTGAAAGTATCTTTTCTGTGTGATACTATGATGGATATGTGTCATTATACATTTGTCAAAACACATAGACAACACCAAGAATAAACCCTATTGTTAACGATGGCCTTTATTTGGGTCATTATGATGAGTCAATATAGGTTCATAGACTGTAACAAATGTACCACTCTGGTTCCAGATATTGATAGTGGGGGAAGCTGTGCATTTGTTGGGTAGGAATATATGAGAACACTGTGCTTGTCACTCAATTTTTCTGTGAACTTAAAACTGCCCTAAAGATAAAGTCTATTCAAAAATACAATTGGAACCCTAATTAGGTGGTTGGATATGAGTATAGAATGTGTGGGGTGGGGGATATTCAAGGAATGATTCCTTAAGAAAATGGCTTCAGGCTGAGACACCAAGGGTGAATAAGAATGGGCAGGCAAAGAGGGTGGGTAACACAGAGTGCCGAGGGAGAGGGGCCACTACCTCCCTGGCTTGTGCTTATGCTGTCTCTTCATATCGATCTCCATTTTCTTCTCAGGTAGTAGGATGATTGTATAAATTCCAGAAGACACATTTAGACACAACAACATTAAAAGGAAGAAGTGATTTCCATTAAAAAAAGTTGTTTAACCCAAAATTTTAGCAAGACATGTGCACCTAAAATAAAGACTGCATATCCCAGCCTTCTTTGCAACCAGTTGGGACCATCCATTTAAATTCTCAACAAGTGAAATTGATACAGAAATGGTATATGGCAGCTTCTAGGAACATTACGAGAGAGTACACGGGCCCTTTGCCCCTTCTGCTTTGCCCTTTTTCCCATCCTGCTCCTAGGTCAGAGAAGGACAGTGAGGTTGAGGTCAAATATGGTGGAACATCAAGATAAAAGGATGATGGGTCCCAGCCATTACAACCCTAGAAACCCTACTTGAACTTTTATGCAAGAAAGAAATAAACTCGTATTTAAGCCAGTGTTACTGGGATTTGTCAGACCATAATTCCAACTAACTTAATAAGCAATGACCTTGGGGGAGAGAAAAATATGGCACATAGCAGGAGCTCAAAGGAAATCAGTATGGCTGGAGCAAAAGAGGCAAGAGACTGTGGAAAGTGTTTTGATATGAGATAGGTATCATATTATATGGAACACTGTAGGCCATGTTTAAAAATTTAGACATGATTCTAGGAGCAATGAAAAGATATTGAAGAGTTTTAAGCACAGAAGGGGCAGGATAAAAAAATTTACATTTTAAAAAGATCTCTCCAGTAACATTGTGAAGAAAGGATTACATGGGTAGCAGGAGTATATGTAGTAAGCCCAGTTAGGAAGCCATTAAAATCATCCATGAAAGAGATGTATTGTCTTAGACTCAGGAGGTGGAGAGTGGGGGTTAAGAGAAATAGGCCAATTGATAGGAAGACATTTTGATGACATTCAGGACATCAAGGGTAATAGGACGACAGCTCTGATGGCCATTCCAGAAAAAGAGTTCCAAAATTGCTTTGAAGGGTGGACTAGGCACTGG
>NW_017731587.1:915644-995407 GCF_001890085.2 Hipposideros armiger
ATCTTAGCTGTGGAGGGCAGTGTCACTGGCCCTCATATGTGGGATCCGAACCGGGGCCCTCTGGCGTCCCAAGCCAGCTCTTAACCAATGCGCCACTCAGCGGGCCCAGGGCTTAAATACATTTATTAAAACAAATAGTTGTATGAAATGTTAATGTTACTCTAGTTAATTAATATGCTAATAGATTAGCTCTTCACCTTTTTTCTTATACATATATAACCCTTCAAGCTGCTCATCATTTTTCATTTTCCAGAGATGTAAGGAGTGTTAATTACTTGTAGCCAAAACATGGTCTTCTCTTTTATGTTAGCTCTCATAATTGAAGTCATTCTCAAACATGGTTCAACATCTATACTTAAACAAAGCATATACTGACTTCAGACAAAGCAGTAAGTACATATGTAAATGAAATAAAAACAGAATTTTGATATCTAAAATTATAAAATATAGTGTGTTGATTTGTGGCCTTGAAGCTATTTCTCACTGTAGAGAAGCTCTTGTTATTTTAAAGACACATTCAAATACTATTTGATAGAATATCTTCGTTTCAAATAACTTGTCTTACAAAATCCAACTTCAAGTGTTTTTATTTCAGTAGTGTGAAATGACAGTAGAAAAATATCGTCCCACTGCTTTGTTCAATATTGGAGGGAAGAGGGGAAATCTGGTATTGTAGATGGTTTGGTACATTTTCTAACTGATCTGTGATATGTTGACAGAGGCAGTACATTTGAAAAGTAAGGTTTAAGCTCACTAGAATGTTAAATATGATAGGAAGCAAAAAATGCTGTATTATCCTTATAATTAATTAATTGAAAGTTGACCTGGGCTACCTTTTGTTGACTATATGACATAAGCTGGCTGATGAAATTATGGAGAAATAGCCCAGTTCCTTAGTTTATATTTAAAATCGGACATTTGTCTCCCATTTTTCCCTTTTACCACAATTCAGTACTAAAGCCATGGGTTCCTGAGAGTCTGAAAAACTATTGCCCAATTCAGAGAGATCTAATTCATCTTTGCTTTATGTTTCAGAAGCTCTCCATTCAATAGAAAATTAATATGTGACTGCGTCAAATGACTGCCTTATTTTGAATATGAAAATCTATTTAATGGAACCACTATACAATGAAACCTCAACTTCTATGCATATGAAGAAAACCCATATGGCTGAACCATTGATTTGAATATACAAATATTTCAATGAGAATACCATTATTTTAAAGAAAACTTGTTTTATATATGAATAGACATATTGTTATTTACTAGTGGTTTTAATAATTGTCAGGTGGCTAAAAGCTAGTTTAAAAAATTCTTACATATATATATTTCATTCACTCTGATAACTTTAAAAAATTGCTCCAAATTGGGCTTTATTTTGTTCTATAATTTCAGAGCTATAAAGAACCTTAAACATAACCTAATCCAACTCTATATTTTATAATCAATAAAATTGAAGATGGAAAAAACTGTTTAATTATCTATCCTAGAATGCAGGATTATTAAATATCAGTCCCATTTTTCACATCTGTAATTTAGACTAATATATCTTTTTTGTTAACCCCCTGTGATCCACTACTGCACTTGAGTTCTTAGAGAAAGAGAAATACTGGCTAGTTAATCAACTATATATAAATTTACAATTTATATTTCACTATAAACTCTGGGTCCTGTCTTCAGTTTTCAGATTTTGATATCAGGGCTTTTATATCACCCTGGGGTCACCTCTTCTCTTTAGAGGGAGCTTCCTTTTCCTTCTAATATAATGCACCTTTCCTCTCAATAACAATAGCCCCCAAGTCATGCTATCATTTTACCCCTACTTGTTTTCTTCAGAGATTTATAAGTATGAAAATTGTATTACTCAAAAGGCTATTCTTTGCATTTATAAATGTGTCAGTTCATATATTCACAACTTTCTCTAGCTAAGAATTCATACTATAAAGTGTCATAATTACTGTTTTGTATGAAGTTTGTGTAGATTTTCTCACAAGATTTACCATTTTCTTTGCTTACCATTTCTCTTTGCATACCATTTCTCTTTGCATATCAATCCTTCTGGGGTTAGTTTCCTTATTCATGAATTACATTTTATAGATATTCTTTTAGTAAGGCATCTCTTATAAATAAAGGTTCTCACTCTTTGAAAACATCCATATTTCAACTTCCTTCTTGAAAAAAAAAATTCACTAGAATTCAGTAAGATACCAGAATGACAATTTTCTCTTAACACTTTGAAGATAATTTCCCTGGCTTTCTCCATTGCATTATTGAGAAATTCTCTGTTGGTACTGAGAAATTACCTGTCAGTCAAATTGTAGTTCTCTTATAGGTGTCTCAGTTTCTCCCCGTTTTTAAGATCTGTTCTTTGTCTCTGCCATTCTAAAACTCTGTCATCAGTCGTTTTGAAAGTGTAATTCAACCATTTGTTGTTTCTAATGACTTTCGTTGATGGTATTTGTTTCTTTGGCGATTTTTGATGGTGGGCTTATATTCCTTAGAAATTTATCTGTGGAAATTTTTGGTTTTAAAGTATATCTCTTCAGAGAGTGTTTGTTTTTCTTCTGCCAGTTTCTTCTATACACAACAAGATGTCTTTAAAAAGGCAAATATCTCTTCTGACTATCTCTGAAAAATATTTATTTAATTCTTCTACTGAGGGTGTCATTTCAAATTTTCTGTCTTTCTACAAGGTTGTCTGTCTTGAGCAACTGCCCTTTTTGCTCCAGGATTTATCTCTAGAACTTTGAATAAATCACCCTTTAAATCTAAGCTCTACAGATTCCAGAACAAGGGAAAATCTGGTTTCACCAACAAATAAATTGTAAGGAAAAGAGTGAAATAATTCCCATGGATTATAAATCACATTAAATATATATCAGTCAAGGGTAATTTGCATCTTATTTGGATTCTGATTAAGAAAAAAAAAAGAAAACAAAAAGCCAGATAATTGGGAAAATTTGAACTCTGACAGGATATTTGTTGATATTAAAAAACTGTTTATTTTTCAGATGTGGTGACAGTATCATGGTTATGTTTAAACAAAGAAGCCTTATCTTTTGGAATAAAAAATTAAAATATTTACAGATGAAATATTTCATGTCTTGGATTTGCTTCCAAACAATCCCATGTAAGGAGGGAGGATAGTGTGGACAGAGATATAAATGAAATCAAATGAGTCATGAGTTGATAATTGTTTACCCTGGATGACAGTTTCTTAGGGTTCATGATACACTTCTCTCAACTTTTGTGCATGCTTGAAAATTTTAATTAAGAGAAAGAAAAGAGAGAGAGAGAGAGAGAGAGAGAGAGAGAGAGAGAGAGAGAGAGAGAGAGAGANGAGAGAGAGAGAGAGAGAAAGAAAGAAAGAAAGAAAGAAAGAAAGAAAGAAAGAAAGAAAGAAAGAAAGAAAGAAAGAAAGAAAGAAAGAAAGGAAAGGCTCTAAGCATCTAAGGAGTGGCCAATACCATGCAAATATCCAAATCTCAAAAAACTGGTTTATACCTTGTGGATTTGTCATTTCCTTTTGTTCGTGGTCTCTGAAGAAGTTCTTTACTTTCAAACCAGAACCATTCTTATGTTTAACAAAATATTTCTTATACTATACCCAGCACTTCCAGTATACTATACTGAGCAACATCACACTTACTGACTGGCCTGCCTTATTTCAGGAAACAAATGTCTCAAAAGTAGTTCTTGACAGCCACTCTGTTTAGTGACTCAACTAGAATCTTGATACACTGACTTGACACCTTCTACCTTTCATCCTTCCTTCCATCAATGGCTATATGTCCTGCAAATTCTACTTTCTAAGTTTCTCACTTGTCTGTACCCGTGAAAACCTCCATCTGCACTGTCCTGACTCTAGTTTAATTCATTTTCTTCTCACTTTCACCGCTGCAAGTCTTCTTAGCAGTCTTACTTTATTCAGTCTGGTCCACTCTGATCCATTCTTTACACAGCAACTCGATTCACCTTTTGACCAATGCAGATTATATCTTATCAGTTCCCTGCCTAACACTCTATGATGCCTTACTATTGCCTGATGGTAAATTAAAAATCCTTGAATGACCCCTGAGGCCCTGCATAAGCTCACCACTAGCCAGAAACTGCAGTTTCATCCTGGGCTACTATCCCTATGTTTATTCTCTAAGATTCAATTAGATGAGCCTGAGTTTCAAGCCTGTAGGCCTTTGCATGTGCTTTTTTCTACTTGGAATATCTCTTCCATTTCCATATCAGCAAACTACCATTTTACTCTTTTGGTCACAGCTTAATATCACTTCCTTAAAGAAAGACTTCCCTAACTCCACACTCACCTGGGTGGCTCTATAATACATTTCTATAGCACTGGAGCCTTATCTCAAGTAAACTCATTCAATCAATATCCATCTTCCTCACCAGTTTGTAGGAGTTGAGAAGGCAGAAACCACAATTTTCTTGTTGACTACTTTATTTTCTAATGGTTAGAACACTGATGTCCTATAACACATGCTCGGTAAATGTTTAGAATGGATAAGTGTCATGCAGTATGCTGCTTGCTACAAATAGAATGGTAACCGATATAAATATAACCCCTACTTTCAGGGAATTTAAAGGAGAGAAGATGAATAACAAAACAAAAAGTTTTATTCTGTAATAAATGTGGGAAGCAATATGATAAAAGGAATTTAGTGTGCAATGCTTTTTTTTTTTCTTTGTCAATTAATTTTTTTTCTGGGGGCAGTGAATAGACTAGTTTGCATCAATCTACGAATTAACCAGTAATGACTATCATTACAATTGACTACAAAATGCTTGAAGGTCAATATTAGTAAAGCATTTATTGTCTTTCTTATTTGAGATTGTCGTTGCCGTCACACTCAAGGTCAGCGATATATATACAACTCTCCAGTCACACAACTGACTTGCCATTAACTGGTCTCGCCATTAGCGACATCTAAACAATGACATTATTGATGGGGTTGTTACAGAGGCCAGTTATAGGACCTAAGATAAGTCTGGGGTTGGTTTCCACCTAGAAGACTGACATCCATTTAGTTGCTACTATGGTGTTACTATCTTCAAATTGATTAAAAACATGTTTACCTCACTGTGACTGGCTCATATTACTGGGCTAATTAATACTAGTGAATTGATAGATTGAAGCTCTATTGGTGTCACACTGTAAATATCTCCCAAGGACAGGTAGACTATATTCAGTTCTCTTCTGTTATGAAAAACTCCATCGATGAATAGTGTGCTGGTCAAGCAGCAGAATTTGGAAAGCGTTTAATCCTACATTGTTGGCAGAACACTTTGGCAGGGTTCCAATCCTTGTGTTCTTCTAGAAGGCTTAAAGTCAATAATAGGATGGTTAATTCTGGAACCTTCTCTGTCCCTGAAATGAAGCTGACTGCTCTGTAATGAGAAAAGTCACCTTTGTCTTTTTTTTTTTTTACCTTTTATGAAACAATGCTTGAGAGCATATGTTTTATATGTATAATGTCTATAAATTTATAACAGTCTTTGCACTTGAACAACAGTTTCTAGTACAGTTGTTTACGTTATTCCTCTTTGTTTCCACAGAAAATTTGTGCTCCAGGCTCAGGACTTTTTTTTTTTTTCTTCCTTCATGACACTGTTTAGAATACTGAGGATGTTTGCTGTGATAAGAGGATTTCAACAAAGTCTTGTCATAGGCAATTTCATGCAATTTGGTTGAGTATGAGGTTGTGGGTGTGGATTCTGTCCTTGACGTAGTGTCTCTGCTAAATTACTGGCAACAGTTTGTGGCTGTCTGAATGTTCAAGAGTATCAAGCCCTGAAATCTATTATAGTCTTCTTTTTGATGTCTGGCGCACCCACAGGAGACACAGTATATACTTTCTAATTTCTTCTTTCCCTTTCAGTCTTGGTTATTGTCTCAAATCATCTCTGTTATTTCCTTTCTCATTTATCTGGTTTTTTTTTTGTTTTTTGTTTTTTTTTTAGCTGAGCCATCCTGCCACCTGTTGGCAGCTCAGCGGCAGCTCAGCTCGAGCCAGGACTCGAAGCACTGCTGCTCAGAGCTCGCAACCTTGAGCAAGCTCTTAACCAATCATTTCTCTGTTTCTTGTTCTCTGTCTTAACTGTACATTTTCTTCCAAAAGGAAAGTAGATTTTTCCCCTTCGTGTTTTCATTTGTGATCCCACAAAGAGCAAGTATTATGAGATAATGTTTTCCAAGAATAACCTAAGGATGATTCCATGGTTAAACTGATTTGAACCAGGTAGCTCCATACTTCTTGTCTTCTTTCATGTGAGCTGGGATAAATAGTTACCTCTGGAAATCTCATATATTTTCCTGACATTTTTCTTGAACTCCTTTACTGTTAAAAATGAATATGTCTAGTAATAATATAAATAATAATCACAATTTATCTTTTTTCCTATAATCTTAACAGAAATTGATTTAAGTAAGTGCATGTGCATAGATTACCTTGACATTTAAGTACAATTTGTAGCTTCCTTTTTCAGGTTTATGAGTAACTGACCTTTTAAAAAATATTTGCATAGCACTTTCCTAAATTCAGAATTAGTTTTCATAATATCTGCTAGACTGAAGCTTATCAAACTTTAATGTACATATGAATCAGCTGGGGATCTTGTTAAAATCCAGGCTCAGGAGTCTGAGGACGGCCTAAGATTATGGATTTTTAACAAGCTCCTGGGGGATGCTCATGCTACTAGCATGCACTGGTCTTTGAATGATAGAGCGCTAGAAAGTAAAAGCTACAAAAGAGAAAAGACCTTCACTTCCTTGTTCCCAATTACATCTGTTTTATCTACTGTAGCATCTATTACATGCTTGGTTTTCCTTTTTTAAAAAAATATTTTATTGGGGAATTGGGAGAGGGGAACAGACAAGTTGCTGTTCTTTTTGTTCTTCAGTCTAGTTGTGGAGGACGTTGCTTCATTGGTCCATGTTGGTATTATCATTTCACTCTTCCTGGGTGAGACAGATTGGTCACTGGCCCTTGGATGGCCACTTATGGCAGCTCACGGAAGCGCACACCAGCTGCCAGCCAGCCCCACTGCAGCCTACGCCATTGCCAGCGACTCACGGCAGCCCAGCTCCAGGTCGAGATGTTGTTCACCACCCCAGCTGTAGAGGGTGCAGCATCACTGGCCCTCATGTGGGATCCGAACCGGGGCCCTGCTGCTCAGAGCTGGCGTCCCAAGCCAACTCCTAACCAATGCGTGGCTCGGCCGGCCCAATAAATATTTATTAAGAGATAATGAATTCCCTGAATCATTCACACAGCACTGGCATGATGCTATTGTTCCCATTTTATAGAAGTTCCAAAAAATAAGGCGATTTGCCTGTGGTTTACACAATAGCAGAACCGGCTTAATCTGATTGTCTAATTTCCATTAATGAAGTATAGTAACTGCTCCATTCCTCAATGTCTACTCGCTTATTTTTCTCTTGATGCCTGAGGTTCCCAGTGAGTTTGGTGTATGTAAATCTGCATTTGATTTCCATGAGTTGCAGATGAAGTTGTCTAGGAGGAAGGAAATGTATCTTTGAAGTTCTTCTATAGCCGCTCATGTGGTCATGTATAAATGCCCTCAAAAAATTCTGCATGGATTTTCCCAAAAACTTGTTGGGCCTTTAGCTGTCTGAATGGTAAAATATGGAAATATCATTTAGGAAGGAGGAAGATTAAGATTCCAATTTAAAAATCAGGATTACTTTAGCATTACCATATTACTCCTTCTAAAAACAAACACAGAGGACAAAAATTCAAGAATATAATCATCTTGTTAAATTAGGAAGTGCAAAGACAATGCAATCAGGAAAGACATAAAGCTGTTCTGTCAAGATTGTGATTTAGGGGCTGCTATTAGTAGCTGCTGAAGTAGTGGGAGTAAATCTTTTTCAAGTGTTGGAAGCCAACATTTGAAATATAGTTGTAATGAAATAATGTTGAATAACAATGAGTAATTCTACTTCAAAGTATGGTAATGGATAGAAAATAAACTTTCCAAAGAAGCACTTTCATTGGGCGCTTCTTTAAAAAACACTTTAATTGTCTGTCCCTTTTGAGTCAAGATGTTCTAATTAATATTTTAGCGGGAATTCTGACAGCTGGGGGAAATTTACCTGTTGAGTTACTACTTTTTAATCACCTAAATAAAGAACAAAGTAGAAAGCAAGACAAACATGAACAGAAGACAACAAATTCAAAGTTAAGAAAAATATTACTCATGCATTCTAAGATAACTTAACTCTTCCTCATGTATGAGAGAACAGAGTCCCATTTATTATTTACAACTCTCCTTAACCCTTTTCCTAACTGTCTCTAAGGAGCATGGAACTTAAGGAAACTCATTTGCCCTGCTGAGTAGAGTGCAAGTCAAGATAATTTGGGAGAATGCAGGGGAGACAGGAAGCAAGAAGAGAAATAAACCATTGCTAAATTGTTTCAAATAAGAGAAAGGAAGTGTGACCTATGAGAGGAAGGGTGGGACATCCTGAAGATTGGAGTTGTGGAAATAGATGTGACAGCTGCAGAGAATACAGGTAATCAGAATAGATTTTAAAGAAGTTTTATAAGGTGAGAGGTCTTGTAAGGCCCATATCCATCCAATTTAGCCATCTCAACCTAAGCATATTGACATTTAGAACTTGACAATTTTTCATTGTAGGATATTCCTATGCATTCTATGAATTCTTCTATTCAAGACATTGCCAAATGTCTCCTGGGGGACAAAATCATCCTTATCTGAGAACCACTGATCTAATCTCAAAACTTTTGGTAAAAGTCTACCTTAGTTATCTGTGCTTTCTGAGTTCAGTAGGTATATGTGTATAATGTTGCAATTTCCTTTACTGTTCTTATTTGTTTGTTTCCTTGGACGGGCAGACTGGTCTCAGTGCAGGCCAAGGCAAGAGCAGAGGTTACAAGTGGGTCCAGTTACATTCAGTTTAACCCTTGAGGGTTTCTTTCTGTCTGGAATGTTTGCCTTAAAGTGCAGATCCAGCCGCAACTCAGTTTGAGTTATCAACTTATAGTTGACTCAAAATTGCATCCCTATAATGACTATGAAGGGCAAGTCAGTGGATATTAAACTGACAAGAGGTGTGATGACAGACTACATCAAATATAGAATAAGACTGTGGGAAACCCCCTCAATAGCTTTTTCGGTTTTGACAGGTGAGAGAGTTAAGCTAGTATTCAAGACTGGCTGTTTCTTTTGAAAAGACATATGGACACAATGCTATAAAATCTTACTCTAATGAAATACAGTCATGTGCTGCTTAACAATGGGGATATGTTCTGACAAATGTGTCCTTGGACAATTACATCCTGCGAACATCACAGAGTTCACTTCCATGAATCTAGATGGTATCGCCTACTACACACCTAGGCTGTGTGGCACACCACTCTCATATATGCAGCCCATCATAGACTGACACGTTGTGATGCAGTGCTTTACTATAATTCAAGAGAATCCATGTGAAATTCTACACTGGAAATTGCAGTTTAACCCAATATCTCCAAACATGGGGTGTCTAAAATTATGCTATTTCCTGGAAAAGAAAGATCAGGTATAAGCAGATGTGTGCTGGTAAATGTTTAACAAAAGGCTTTCAAAAAAAAAAAAAGCATTGATTTGTAACATATACATGAGAGTTTCTGTGGTATAAATAAATACTCCATGGCCAATTTCAACACAGATGTTGTCACTGACATGACATCACTGAAGACAGAGCTGGGAATAGTTGCACGCAATTGGCTTTCTTGAGTCAGTAGGTGCAGTCTCTAGCATACCACTGGGTATGAGGTATAAATGTCAGAGCAAGGCATAAATGTCTCTATCTTGGAGAGAGAGATGTCTGAAAGCTGTAGGTACATTATCAAATAAGTTTTGAAAACATTGATCCAGTAGCCTCTTTGCCATTTCAAAATGTTTTCCTTTAGTATTACTTATGTTTTATTTTGTAGAATAATTTAGCCACTTTTATCACTGAAATCTCTGAGGATGCTATTATCTGGCATACCTGACAAGAAATATTGGGGCTTGGGGAAAAATTTAGGTATGTAACATATTTATATTTAGTATGTTACACTCCTAAAACACTGAAATCTGAAAATACACAGACACATGGAATATGTCTGTGTCATGATGAGAACTTGTCTCCAAGTACTATATTGGAATATCAAGCCTCACAGGTAAACAAGTAACAAGGATGACCTAGGAATTTATAGAAATTCATAGAAATTATATGAGAACTCAGCGCCCCCAAAGCTCTATATCTATAGAAGAACATTGCGTTTCATTCAAAACAGCTTAAGAAAAGATGGAGAGATGTGTGGATTCTTGTATTTATAAGCATATGTAAACATTAGAGACAAATTTGCCCAGAACATTTATACAGGATCAAAGGATTTTGGTAGCAAAATCTAGAAGGTTATGTAGAGTACAGTTTGAAGAACTGGAAATGACTGGAACAAGTCAGAATGAACAATTATGAGCACATTGGCACACGTGACTGCAAAGCTTAGGATTCCCCAGAGCCTGGACATCTTTTACAGATTAGTGAGCCAAATCAGAAAGAACAAGGAGAACAAGTGGAAGGTGTTTACCCAGAAGGAAAAGGAAAATCACGGAAGCACCCGTGCAGCCAGCAGGTGTAGGCTTGCCTTGGCGACTCGAGTTGGCTTCTTGATCACTGAGGTCCCAGCAAGGAGGGTCTGTTCCCACCCAAGGGGCTGCTCAGAGCCAACCTGGGCTCTGAAATCTGCATTAAATGTGGTGAAATATGACGCAAGCAAGATCACCACCATCACCCAGACACTGTTCACCTAGAACTAGACCTCAAGGCTGACAAAAAAAAGCTTGAGTAACCTCATATTGCTGGTGTTTGGGAGATGGAAATCCTCCCATTTTCACTGAGAAAGTATCTCTGAGAAATACTACCTGATCCTTATTGAAAACAGTGGACTTCAGGGGCCGGACAAGTGGCTTGTTGGTTAAGAGTTGGCTCGGGAAAGCGAGCTCTGAGCATCAAGGCCGCTGGTTTGAATCTCACATGGGCCAGTGATGCTGCCCTCTACAGCTAAGATGATGAACAACAGGTCCACCTGGAGCTGGGCGGCTCTGAGTTGCCGGCGATGGCGTAGGCTGCAGTGGAGCTGCCGTGAGCGGCCATCCCATGGCCGGCGACCAACCACCTGGGAAGAGCGCAATGATCACAATACCAACATGGGCCGGTGAAGCGAGTCCTCCACAACTAGGTTAAAGAACAAAAGGACAGCAACTTGTCTGTTCTCCTTCCCCAATTCCCCAACTTTGTTCCCCTCCCCCAAATCCCCAATAAAATCTTAAAAAAAAGAAAAAAGAAAAAAAACAGTGGACTTCAGAGCTACAGTAGGCAATATTTATACTCAGACCCACTAAAATTCTAATACCAATGGATTTGCCTGAGTCCCAAGATCAGTCTATGCCATATAATACCATCCCCAGAGTTTTCAATGATAAAGTAGGAACAGGTTGGACCATTTCTCAGAGTAAGTAGTGTAACCCAGTGTAAGGACAATGAAGAATTTTTTTTTTTCAATCAGGGAAGTGTGATGGAAAAATAATTTGTTACATTCCCAAAATAAGAAATACGTATTATTGCAACCTAGTGTACACACACACACACACACACACACACACACACACACACACACAATCATAGCAAAAGTTTTGCAAAACAAAACTTATTTTCTGATCTATTACATTTCAATGTAAAAACACTGGTCTTACCCACTACATTGATTTTGGGATCTCTTAATAGATGAATATCTACATTTTAGAAGCCATATAAAAATTCCTGTTTCAAGGTTAATTGATCCTAAGACTAAGTATTTCTATATAATAAAAGATTAGAGACATCCAAAGACAAAGATTTGGAAAGGGCAAGTAGACTGGCTGGGGGAGCAACACTAGACATGATGAGAAAAATGCAGGAAAAACTGGTTAGAGAGAGAAGAGAGGAGTGGATGACGAAGCACCTATCCGATCAAGAGGCACTTTGAAAAAAGAATACATATGATTTAAATGGATTTAAAGAAAGTTTTACCATATTAGTAGAACGTTAGCACCATCCTTTTACTGGAGGATAACATGGAATATTCTGTATTATGAATATGGAATAAAATTCCATATTACTCTTTACTGCTTTTAAATTAGATATTTTGGAACCATAAAATGAATTTATTGGTCCACAACCAGCATTTTAAAAAATGTAGAATAGAATAGAAAATATCAGTGTACATTGCATATAATATTATTTTGTAAAAATATAGTTTTAGTCATAGGTGAATATACAGGTGTAGTGTTTGTATGTGAATGGCATTACAATGTAAAACGAATTCATTTCTGGTAGTTGGGAGTCAAAACACTTTGAAAGCCACAGCTGTAGAATACTCTTGCACATTTATCCCAAAAGACACAAACATTGATAGCAGCATTATTTATAACTGAAAAACAAAATTGGCAACTCAGCACATCCTTAGACAGGAAAATGGATAAATAAAGTGGTATTTTCATATAATATTATACTATACTGCAATAAAAATGAATACACTACAGCTATATAAAACAGCAGAGATGAATCTCAAAAACATGTCAAATAAATAACTGCTCACAGGAGAGCATATACATATTTATTCCACTTATATAAAGTTTCAAAATAATCAAAATAAAAAATATATGACTTGGAGGTACATACAGATATGAGAAAAGTATTATTAAAAAGCAAAGGAGTGATAAATACATCAAAATGGTGATTATATTTTGGAGGCGGTAAAGAACACATAGGGTGTTCGGGGAACTGGGCTGATTCTATTTCTTAAACTGATGTGGTGTGTATGTGGGTTTGTTTTTTGTTATCCTTTAAATTATATATACAGGCTATATGCATGCCTTTGTATGTAGGTTATATTTCATGATAAAAATGTTTACAGTGAACTTACTGTTGTTGGAACAACATCTCTTTAATTATAATAGTAATGGAAGAACTACTGGATTTAAATGTGATTTTATATCCATGATCTTAAGAAATACTTTAAAACTTGAAGGGATTTTCATCTAATTCAGGGTGGAGTATAATTAGTTCTAGTTGTATAGACATCATCTACAGATAATCATAATTTTGTTACCCGATTTTTGCTATTCTTTTGGTTGTTGTTTTATGTCAAATTGTTTTTTCTAGAAGTTCCAGAAAAAATAAAAACAAATAACATTTTTTTAATTATAAGAGTACTTCCTTTTATTTTATATTGTAAAAGAAATGACATTTCACAATTGAGCGTAACATAGATTATTTCTTTAGGAAAACGTTTTTTATTGTAGGATAGTGCTATGGGCTGAAATGTGTCCCTCCAAAATTCATATGTTGAAGTCCTAACTCCCAATATCTCACAAAAAGACTATATTTGGAGATAGGGCCATTAAAGAGGTAACTCGGGTAAAGTGAGGTCTTATGGATGGGCCCTAAGGCAACATAATTTGTTTTTATAAGAAGAGGATATTAGAACACAGACATGCTGCACAGAGGAAAGACCATGTGAGGAGACAGGGAAAAGGCAATCACCTGCAAACCAAGGAGAGAGGCCTCAGAAGAAACTATCTTGCCAACACCTTGATCTTGGACTTCGGTGTCCGGAACTTGTGAAAATAAATTTTTGTTGTTCGAGTCACCCAGTCAGTGGTATTTTGTTATGATAGCCAAGCAAACTAGTTAGATGGTTTATCCTTATAGTAAAAAAAAATCTATGCATAAAAATTGGTTCCACAACAATCTAGTTATGTGACCTTGGCCACATTATTTGAGCTCTCCAAAGCATGACTTTCAATGGATGAATAATAATAATACACAGTAGAAAAGAGTCATAAGGAAATATGCCTGAAGTACTCCCAGTAAATTTAACTATTATTAAAAGTTGTTGAATATTTTGAATGCTATTTCAACACATCTCAAAATGCATACAAAATATCTCTATTATGAGATTAGGTAATTCTATCCAATGAAAAAAAAATCAAGACAAAGACACACTACAAGATATTGAACACAGTGTGGTTTATAGCAGCATAGAGTAGAAATAATCCAGGTATTTAAAAATAGGATAACAGTAACTAAATTATAATATAACTATAAATAGAATACTTTGTAGTTATTTTAAAAAGCACTGATACTATTTATAATACAGTATATAAAAATTACAAAACTTTATATTATAGTATGACCTTAACAATATAAGATGTACCTAGAGAAAAAAACTAAAAGAAAATAGAGTATGCCAAGATATTAACAGTAGTTGCTTTTCCCTATGAGCATAATGGGTAGCATTTAAACAACAACAAAAATGATGTCTTCCTTACTCTTCAATATCTATACAATGAATACAAAATCATGTAATGTTCAAATATTAAAAAAAATATTTTCTATTTTTGATCTCAGACTTCCAGCTTCCAAAACTGTGAGTAATAAAAACCCCTGAAGAGAGGAGCAGAGCAGCTGGAGAAGACAGGTGAGACAGAAACTTGTGTTTCACTTTATGTTTTTTTGTACTTTTGACTTTATATCACGTACATGTATTACCTATCCCAAAACTAAATAAAACTTAACTGCAAATAACTAAAGATATTAGTGATTATCTTATTTTTATAATTACAAAATAGAATTCAGTCAGTTTTGATAATTCATATGGCATAGAGTATAAGCACTATAGGGCTTAAGAATAACTTAGAGAAATATTTCACTTCTGGTCAACATA
Organism: Hipposideros armiger; assembly: GCF_001890085.2. Classification (NCBI taxonomy): domain Eukaryota; kingdom Metazoa; phylum Chordata; class Mammalia; order Chiroptera; family Hipposideridae; genus Hipposideros; species Hipposideros armiger. Next base: position 930,440 of record NW_017731587.1, read on the forward strand.
ATTTTTTCAAGCACCTGTTATGTGATAGACTATGTTATATACTAACAATGCTAGTAATGTAGGGGTCTTCATAGGAGAACTATAAATATTCCAGGAAGTAAGAATAACACACAAAAAAGAGGCAGTCTACTGTATATCCACAATGGAAAATATGCTATCCTTCATTATTAAGAGATTTGAATTATCCATACTCATATCTCTTTTTTTAAACTGCTTTTATTTTTTAAACAAATAACATTTTTTTAAAAAAGTTTTGGAATGCATCTATTTTATATTTTGTTTTAGAACATTTAGTGTGTATGAAGAATTTTTTTAAACAAATTTAAGTAACATCACTGAAACATAGGATCTGAAGACTAAAATTTTAAATTGTTTACTGTAAACCATTTCACTTTTACTACCCTTTTGAAAAATTCAAAATATCAACAAGTCTCACATATTGAAAAAAATATATTGCTCACTTTTTTGCCTCATGCCAATTGTAGATATAACAAAATGGATCAAGTACTTTACTCATATTTCTTAAATCCTTTTGTATCACCCACAAGTTTTTATCAATTCCAAATGGCTATATAAATGAAAAATATGTCTTTATTATTTTTAAATCTCCTTTATTCTCTTTACCAGTTGTTTATAAACATAAGATTTATCATTACGATGTGAAGTTAGGTCTTACATAAAAATAAATAAGCTCACACTGTAAAGGAAAGATGAAAAGTAAGTAAATTATTTCACACCAAAATTGATGGCAATTTACTAGCATGTTAGTACTTAGGCTTTAATGAGTGAGAAATTAATCATAAGGAGTAACTTATTATATTTGATTACCTTTTTAAGTTTACATGAGTAAAAATTAAATGTTGTAAAAAATTGTTAGGCAGTCATTAAGTAGATTACTTATTAAAACTCTTTCACGACTTGCTATACAAATATGTACTGAAATAGAATTGAACTTAGTCCAGTTAAGATTTTTTTCTCTTTGTGGTTCTTCATAGAAATGTAGTTTTAAAGAACAAAGAATGTGATGATACTACAAATTGCAAATTTTTATTTTAATCATAGCAATCTTTGCATAATTGGTAAATGTCTTAGATACATCATTGATAAGAAATATCAAGGAATGTCTTTTATTTCCATTTTCTCAGTATGTTCAGGTTGTAAATTAGAAAAAGTCATAATAATTGGGCTGATTTTTTTCAAGTAATAATGAGCTATACTAAATGCTAAGTGAATAAAACTGACAAATTCCTTGACCTAATGGAGATGTTGTTCTAGTGCACAAGTCAAACAATATGTAAGGGAATAAAAAAAATATGATCAGATTTCAAATTGTTGTAAGTGCTATAAAGGAAAAAGAGCATGTGGCTGTGAGATAGAAAAAGAGGTGAGGATATGCAATCTGTTTAGAGAAGTGATCTCTGAGGAGAGGATCTCTGAGTTGAAATCTGAAGAATGAGAACTTGAAGCAGCATGGCTGAAGCTTTGTGGCCATGAGATCAAGTGTCATGATGAGCTTGGAGATGTCGGGAGGAACATCCCTACAGATCATGCCACAACCTGGATTTCATTTGAGACACAATAAAAAGTCAATGGAAACTCTGAGAATGAAGGTGCCATGATTGAATTTATACCTTGCTCTTAGCTGTTGGGGGGAATATGTTGGAATGGGATAAGAATAAAAGTAGAGGGAGCAGTCAAGAGGTTCTTACAGGGGTCCAGGCAAGGTATGATGGTGGCTTGGGCTAGCATGGCAGCCATGGGAATTCAAAATTCTGAATGTACTTTGATCAGGATTTGCTGATGGATCAGATACAGGGATAATAAAGAAGAGGCAGAAATCCAGCAAGACTCCTAGATTGTACTTGAGCAAATAAGTGAAATGTGGTGGTATTTATAAAAATTAGGAGAAATGGGTTTTGAGACAAGTGAGTGGAGTCAACTATTCGTATTCAATCTGAGATATGTGAAGTTCGAAGTGCTATAAGACAGCCAAGTAAAGATTCTACATAGGAGGTTGGGTACACTATGAAGAGAAGGTTGAAACGTAGGTGTTATTACAAGATCGCTTATCATATTTGTTCCAATAATCAGCTGATATGTCTGTCTTCCTTGCTACAATGTGCTCCACCTGAGGACTGGTCCATTGCTTGGTCATTGTTGTTTCCCAAATTTCTGATACTCATTATTGAATAAAAGTATACATGGATGAATGAATACAATGAACCTAAACCCCAGGATTTAGCATGCACATTTTAAATTGTACCCTATAAGAATGAATATCCTTAACAACATTCAGCCTTTGTTCATTCTGCCAAACAACTGTGTCAACTCCCAAATTGAAACTAAGATCTAAAAAATATTTGAAGATCACCTAATGAAGTTCCTCTTTTCACAGGTCAGAAAACTGGAGTCCAAACAGCTATTCAAGGTTATAGTTACTAGAACTAGAACCCAAGGTGTTTTACTCCACAACTGCTGATCTTTCTACTACTCTATATCCTTCTGATTAAAATCCAGTAGAAATGATTCACCTAGTTTGCATGGGATAAATGTAACTAAAAGTTTCACAGAAGATCACAAACATGGATTAAATTATAAACCTGCTTATGAAATAAATTATCCTCAAAAATAACAACATGGGAAATACTAACATACCACTTTTTAATTTACTCACTCAAAGGACTTCATAAATTAAAGAGAAAAACACCCACATACATACTAAATGACTAAATGTTCTTTGGTTTCCAAGGAATTCTCTCACCAGGCCTTAGAGTGTAGACATTTATTATGATGGAAGATGAAGTCACTTTTAAAAAAGAAAACATTGGCTCTTATGAATATATGGGAAGGCAAACGTGTGTCAATATGCTGCTGAGTCAATCAGACCACAGTAACCATTCTAGAAAACTATTCAGTGTTCTCAGGCTTCTAAATACCTATTATATTTTCCCATATTAAGACTATGCCTAAGTGACAACTACAATAAAAATTTGTGCTACATAAATACGACTACACTTAAGACGCACACAACAGGACTCTTATTTCCAACACAGGGTTGATGAGACTTGTGTAAGAAACTATAAAAATTGTTCATGAAAAATGGAACTCTTTCATCTCACATTGTCATTTATAAGGTGCTTTAAAATACTCAATTCTTCCTTCAGGGCTTAAAATCGTAACAAATTTGGAAGTCCATGAATGCCTATGACACACGCAGATATAGCTAAGCCTTAGAATATTGCCATCGTATAGGGTTCTTTCAATTATGCCAGACTTAGTTTGAGAAAATAGCATGGGCTCTCTGCAGCTGACCTATGCTTTATATCGATTGTAAATTCAGACATGTGTGGCACATCTCGAAGGGTAGCCTGTCCGTAGGGCAAACAAAATGAGGAGGCTTGTGAAAGAATTAATCTAAAGGGAATAGAGCGCAGAGACACAAGTGTGGTCCAAGGAGATTAGCACCGCTATAAATTCAAAATCTCCAGCCTCAATTTGGAACTAAACACTGACAGAAATCTTATGTCGTTCTCCTATGCAGAATTCATTCCAGTCCTCCTCAACAACAACAAACTCTGCTCTCCTAAAACTTCTAAATCCCTCCCACCGTTTCCCCCTCCCACCTCAGAGAGATAATAGAAGCAATCAGATATGAAAACTTTGAACTTTACATTAACAAAACCAGGAAGCCTGTTGACATCCACAGCCATCCTCCTTCCCTTTACTACTGCTTTAAGAGAAATGACATCCTTCTTCTCATTCATTTATCAATTAATTCAACAATAAGTCATTGCTGAGTGCTTTGGATTTTACCTTCTTTGGGGAAACTCGCCTATTGGTTATTTTCTCTTTTTCTTATATCTTCAGCCTCTCGCTCTTTACTGAATTTGTCCCAGCAGCACTTAAATAAGTTCACATTTGCCTCATCTTAAAGAAACAAACATACAAAAAACAAAACAATTATTCCTTTCACCCTAGCTCCTTAGTCCCCCAGCTCCTACCTGTTTTTGTTCTTTCTTCCCAAAAAACTCAAAGAAGGTGTCTATATACCTTGTTTAGCTCCCTGTCCATTTACATCTCAACCCACCACAAATGGCTTTCAGCCCAACCATTCTTCTGAAAATGCTCACTTTTACATTACCAATGACTTCTACAGAGCAACATCCAACAGATACTTTTTATTCCTTCTCTTGAAGTGTCATCAGTATTCAAAACTGACAGCCACCCTTTTTCTTGGAAATAATTTTTTTCCTTGTCTTCCATGAGTTCATATTCTCCTCCCACCTTTTTTTTTTTTCAATTTCCATCGCCTGTCCTTCTCAACCTCCATTAATAGCACTACATTTTAGTGTACATCATGGCTCAGTCCTAGGCCATCTTTTCTTCTCATTCTGTATCTCTATCTAATCAATTTCACCTATGCTTACAAATTTAATTACCTCCCATGGTATATGCTGATAACTCAAACTTTATCGCAACTTCAGGATTCTCTATTGACCATTAGACCCATTTTCTCATAGAGCCCTGACTTCTTTAGTGAGGAAAGCAATCAAAATTAACTTTTCAAAAGTTGGATTTATTACCTCCACCCATTCTCAAAGCTGTCAAACAATCCTCATCCTCCACATCAGTAATAGAAAGCACAAGTGTCAAAGTTACTCAAGCCAGAAACTTGAATGTCACTTGACTCCTTTCTACTCTCACACCTTCATAGCCAAACTCCCTATCCTAAAAATTCTACCTTTTAAATAGCTCTAGTATCTATCTACTCTTCTTCCTAATCAAAGTTCCAATCATTGTTCAACTACTATACTGTAATAACTTCCTATCTGGTCTACCCTGCGATTGCATTCTCAAAACTGCAGCCAAAATAAGGTTTTAATAATAAAACATAATTTCTACTGTGTATCTCCCTGCTTAGAAGTCTTCAATATTTTATAGGTATTTTTATTACATATATTAGCTTCCATAAGTAATAGACACTGTTTCATTTATTTTTAAAAGTTTCTTATACATGAAATATATACTACATATTCCTTTAGGACTAGCCTTTTCAACTAAATATCTTATTTTTTAATGCTATTCTCGCCAACTCATAAGCTCTAAGGTATTTTTTTTTCAACTGATGAATGGTGTTCCATTGTGTGACAAAACCAGGGTTTCTCAATTCATTCCTTTACTGAGGGTTATTATGTAAGTCCTACTTTTTCAACAATGCTGCGATTAAGTTTCTTGACGATATCTCTTGTGCATATGTGTGAGAGTTTCTTTCAGATAGATACCTAGAAAACAAATTGAAAGGTCATGGGAATTGCCCATTTTGAGATTCACTAGATACTGCATCATTGTATCGGAATGATACATTGCAGCGTTAGGATAGTGGTTATCTGGAAAGAAAGATAAGGGAGGGAGGAAGAAGGGATATGGGTTTTGGATTTCAGCTGAAATGAAACATCTCATTTCTTCAAAAACTGTTAAGCAAATGCGAAATAATAAGCTCGGTGATGTCTACAGAGGTGTCTACTGTATTATTTTTATGTTCTTTGTACTTTCAGAATATTTAATAATTTTAAACATTCTAATAAAGCTTTCAGTGGTTTTGCATTATTTTAGAAAAAAATCTGAGCCTGTTACTATCACTTACAAGGCCCCCCTGATCTGGTTTTCATTAGTCTGTCCAGCCTCATTGATGAAAGCCTACTACTCTTGTCTGACCTCCTCAAATGGGGTTTGCTCTCTGGAAATGCAGTCTTCATACACTTTCCCTCTGTTTGAGGCACCATTGCCTTTTTCCTCAATTTCTCCCATAGCTGTTTACTTCTCTCAGTTCTCAGCCTAGATGTTAAATCCTCAGGAATCCTTCCATGACCTCTGAGGTGCTTTAATTTTCCATCATTATACTTTCTCATAGCACTCTTTACTTCCCATTTTGCAATACCCCTTACATTTGTAATTATTTATTCAAATCTATCTTTAAACACTAATTTATTAACTGACTGATTGATTTGTATCTATCACCCCCATTAGACTCTAAGACCTCTTCGGGCAGAAACTGTGTCTATGTTGTCCAAACTCTATTTCCAGCATCCAGAACAATGACCACTACACAAGCATTCAATAAATAGTCACTGGAGAGTGAATGTGTCAAAGGAACATTGATGAATAGTGTTAGGTAGGGTATGCTGGACCCTCTCGATCCACTCCCAACTGCTAATAGGCCTAGGGAGATCTAGGACAAGAGGCATGAAATTTAAAAAATCATAAAATAAAGAGTCGCATTACCACAAATATGTAAGATGCTGAGAGCATGAATCAGCAAGACCTTGTGGTCCATGTAAGTACATGTGGTTTGTGTTGATGTGAAGTCCATTTTCCACATCTGGTGTCAGAGTTGGCACAAGATGGAACAGGAACTGGACACAAAATTGTGCGAGCCACATGCAGGACGAACCAGATCTGGAGTTCAACACTGGACTGTTAAAAGATAAGAGACATCACCGGGACAATCTGAGAAGTGACCGGAATGCTAGAATGTCATGTCTTAGCCAGAAGCGCTACATTTACAAGCCCTTGTTTTTCATCACATTTTATTTTTTTAATCACAGAATGGGTAGGAGCAGTCATAGAAATAAAGAGCCATTACTCTTATCACTGCCCTATCACGCAAACACTTGAGCGTTTTGTCACTGGATGACAAAATGAAGACTAGATACGTGAAATGTTTTCATAATTCCATGTAAGGTGGCAGAACTGGAAATCATAAGTATATAATATTTGTTTCAGCTAAAACGCAGAAATGTCGAGTATGTTAGATCTTTACATAAGGGCAGGTCTAAGGTAAAGAGAGGTCAAGCGTTGCAAACAACCTATAGCTTTTAATGAAAACATCTGTTTTCAATTTTGTCTGTACCTTAGCAGTTGCTGCTAATTATCTACATCCTAAGAAAATACTTATCTACACAACGTATATGTGTAAAGCTGAATAAACACATTTAGAAATGCCCCCCAAACTCATTTTAATAAAATGGTTTATTTTGTCTACCTGATCCCAAATCACTGAATTGACTGAATTCCCCTATTTTAGCTTGTTTTTTGTAGTTATCCTGTTAATTATTTGACTGCCAGAATATCACTTTTTGAATATAAACCTTGCAGATAACGAAAACGTATGCAGTCTGAAGAGGCAGCTCTTAAACCAACCATCTCTCACTTCTCTTGCTCTTACCTTAGTGCTGTTATAAAACATATTACTTTTCTTGCCTCCTAAGACATTCCTTGGGGCCAGTATCCTAGACCCCATAATTCACTCAAAAGCTAAAGTTACTGTCAAGGCAGCAGTTATATCCCCAAGAGTTCTGATAAATAATTCATCAAGTGCCTTCATTTCCAGAAGATCCACTCAGCTGTGAACCTGGTTCTTCAAAACAGTGCAAATATTGTCTCAGAATTGAAGCGCTGGTTCAGCATGGACCAATTATTGGGAAAGCTGAGGGAGAAAGACAAATTCTAGTCTATAAAAACATTGAAGTAGATTGCAAATGCCTGTTTACTTGCAAATGTATTTGCTGTCTTCCACAACAGCATTTGCAACCACAGGGCAGGAGAAGGTGGGAGAGAATGGGTGGGAGAGAATCCCCACCCCCACCCCCACCCCCCACCCCCGACTGGGGAGGGCACACTCTTTTGTAGGCAATGCCCCAGGGAAGAAGCAAAAATCCCAGGTGGCTGCAGCTCCTGGGGATACAGGGGAGGTCCAGGGTCAGTATTTCCCTGATATCCTCTCCTCCAGCTGATGTGCATTCAGTTTTCCTATATATACCTTTACTGAAAGTAAAAGTAATGATCCCTCTTACCTGCCATTTAAACAAGCAGAATTGTATTCAACTTAACATTCGTTATGTGAGGAATACTATCTCTTTCCGCAAAAATAGTAGTGATTTCTGTGGCTTTGGCACACAGCCAACGGTTTCACGAAGCACTTCCCTCTTCTTGCCACTCCTGCCTATCGTCTGAGCCCTGGCATCTGTCCTTCCTGCCAACATAGAGACTTAAGCTGGACCAGCCCACGTGGTCTCGCGCGGGTCTGGAGACGTCTGAGTCCGAGTTTCTTTGGGAGCATGGGAACCTTTAGAAAGGCTAAGAGGCCATGCGCTTAGGATACTACGTCACTAGGAGAGACACCTACGTGAAATGTTTGCCTGTTTGTTGAACCTAACACAGCGTCTGTCAATCACTAACGTGTTCTGGGCACATAGTGAGCAAGAAAGATAGTTTTTTTCCCCCACATGGATTATATGCCAAATAGAAAAGGCAGAATGTTGGAAAGAATGGTTGATCGGGTACTTTTAAGTATTTATTGAATAAATGTTTAGGGGATGGATGGATGATGGTCAGATACTTTCTCATAGTTCTTTGGGTCTCATAAAGTACAATACTATTTGAAACGAATCATCCTGATATCCCTACAAAATGGCATTAAGGGTACATGCTCATCCCAGAAAAAGGAAGAAAGCCTTGTTAAACCTTCACTTTGTTACAGTTAGGGATGTAAACGGAAGGCAGGCCATTTAGGAGCTCTGTGCTTATGAAACTCACTAGGATTCTTAAACTGAATGTTATTTGTGAGGTGTAATCTTACAAGTTATAATTCTAGTAAATTAATGTCTGAGCATGTCGCTCGGGTAGAAGAAACTATTTTATTTGCGTTTTCACTGGGCTTTGCCCTGTCAATCACATCTCTAAATACAATTAAAATAATTAGTGCTTTTAATCAACCTCCAGACCTCTTTGTTCCATAGACTGTAAAGTGCAGTTAGGGCATTTCATGAGTGAGACTACTGCGCAGACTCATAAATAACATCTTTTGCAGTGGCGGGTGTATACATAAGGAAGGACAGGAAGGTCACCCTTTTATCAGGCTTTTATATTCTGTCAGTAAGACCGCGACATAATTAGAACCGTGTCTTTGAAAGAATCTAAAACATAAATTAGTTCTCTCTCAGATGCCTTGGGGCCACTATCATATTAGTTTTATTGGCATTTGAAGGGAAAAGAACTTCTAAGCCATTTGATTTTCTGTGAACTTGGGGCTACACGTAAACACAATTTTTTTTCTTTTTTGATGAGGAGTCTCTGCTAATATTTAACAATGTGACTTTGTGCTATGAAAATATGTTTCCTGGTTGAAAAATGAACATAGGCAACGTCCCACAGCAGGCGAGGCCAAACATATCCTATTATTATTATTATTACTATTATTATTATTACCTCAGTAATACTAGTCTGAGGCAACCAGTTCCATGGAAAATGTGTATGGACCTGCATATGTATAAACACTGCCAGAAAACTTCAGAAAAATCGAATACCCATTCAAGGACCAAAGAAGAAAACTGCTAAACTAATTAATAATACATCTCTCAGAGTTACTGGTACTTAGGAGACTGGCTAATTTAATTTGATGGTTCTTACCTGCATCAGAAGTTATGCTGAAGGTACAGAGAGGAGGACAATGAAGAATTAAGAAAGAAAATCTACAGTACTACATGGAAAAAGAAAAAAGGAAAACGAGTAGTCTGATGAGGCATGGTAAAAGAAAAAATCTGGAAAATTGATAATTTAATAGAATTTGGTGATCATTCGTCCTAAAATGAGTACAGAGTTTAAGGAAATGTGAGGTTGCATTTTGACCACCTCTAGAGTTCCAGTACACTGAAAAATGTGTTCTCGTAATTTTGATCTTCATCTTTGAAATTATAGTAGCCTCCCAGGACATTATTTTATGCATAAAGTTATTATCCCTCTTTGTATCAGGTCTGTTGTAAATGTTCATTATAATCACTGCTGCTTAATTTAGCAGATGGTTGGAACTGAACAATTCTTCTCTGAGGAATTATATGTGGTTATGTCATTTCCCAAGTTGATTTAAAAGAAGTAATTTGAGATCAAGTCATGTTTCAGCTTCGTTATTAGTTCAGAATCATTGCCATGGATGTTTTCTTTTCTCCACGTCTATGATTTTGAATATCTGTGATGAACTTAGGTTGGTCTTCCATTTTTTAGCTCTTGATGTTCTTCAATAAAGAAATAAAAATGAATAAATCATTGTACCCAAGTTGCCTGTTTTGCTACATGATTCATCAGAAGCCTCAAAAGGGATTATTCTATTACATTTGCACAGCACTGTTTCTCATCTGTTGTAAGCAAATACAAAGTGGATAGAAATTATTTCTTACACCAATCTACTGGTACATGTTAATTCCACTTGCCATGAAAACCTTGCACTGCTCTCAAGACACGGGTGATAATATAATTAGCATGAAACAGAGAAGCTTCATCTAAAAAAATTCTCAGAATCTCCTGCCTACTCAGAATGCCATCACTGTTTTTTGTTCAACGGATCTTCAGTTGGCTGAGGACTGTTTTAGCAGGATCACACACTTTGAAAGACAAGAAACTGAAAAGGGAGATATTGCTCACAGGTCCAGATCTGTCTCTAAGGAACAGGGGGCTTTTCCAAAAAAGGTAGTATTTCTAAACCAAGATTTCACCATTCATAAGGGCTTATTCTTATATGTTATTCAACCTTTTTGAACTTTCAACTTCTATGCTCTGCCAGCCTCCTACTGTTCCTGTTGATCTTTAGTTTGGACACCACAGGAAGCAAGGGGAGGGTAAGATTGGAGGGTACGCGGAGATGGCTGATTTAGTCCGAGGAGCTCATTACTACGCCATTATGTTTTGTATATAGAAGCTTTCTTCTGAGGAAGTAAAGGATCTTAATTTCAAGTAGGAAGTAAGCTTTGCAATTCCCCTGTGAAACTGGCAAATTATATTAAAAGAGACAGACACCTTCTAGGGAGTGTTGGGATTGTAACAGAAAGAAGTTAAGAGACCTGCGTTTGTGTTTCTGTCTGTCACTAGCATTTTAGACCCCTCTGTTTTAGTATCATCTTTGAAAACACAATTTATAGCCATGAAGGTTAATGGAACAAGGTGTGCATAATATATATATATATATATATATATATATATATATATATATATATATATATATATATATATATATATTCCATATATGAGGAAGTTCTCTAGGAATGATAAAAATACTGTTTGTATACAAAATATTTTTAACATTACTACTGTCAGCAACCTCTCCCCTTTCTGCAGAGTTGAGAAAAAGGAGTGATAAGATGCCATCTGCAGGCATTTTTGCACCCTGCCTCAGACTGTCTGCATTACTGCTGTTCCCACCTTGACGCCCCCCCCCCCCCCCGATAAAGGAACAAATGTACAGTCCTCCCTGTGCATGGTCAGCTAAAGCCTTGTATCCCAGTCACAAAGATGGCAGCTACTGTGGTGCTGATAAATGTAAGCCAAGCCCAGATGAAAAAAGGTTTTCTCTCTGGTTTCCCAAGAGAAACGTTCCCTCAGCCTGGCAGAGGAGAAATAGCATAAGTTTATAGTCAGACAGACTCATTTTCTAATCACAGTTTATCTGCTTGTCTATCAGCAGTTGAATTCTGGGCAGTTACTCAATCCCCTAACTCTTGTAATCTTAGTTCCCTCCTGCTAAATTAGAATTGAACCTTACAGGATATTGTAAGGGTTAGGTGAGACAACAAAGTAAAGCTCTGGCACAGTTTCAATCACTTAGTAGGTCCTCAGTACATGGTGTATCCTGTCTTTATTCCAGCCTTAATTCTTTTTCTGTTCTTTTGGTAGCATCCAAGAAACTACCAGGACCATTCATGGCATACGCCATCTCCCTGAGCTGGTACTCCCCACCCCATTCCCCAAAACCAGCATCTCTCCTAGAAAAAGTATTCTGTTTTGCTTTCTATAAACTTCAATGACATTCATTGGAAAAGTTGTCTTTTTGTCATAATTTCTTGAGACGCAAAGTACCTTTCCAATTAATTCTTTATTATAATTATTATTGTGTATTGCAAAACAGGTGATGGGCAGAAGAGCTACAGAGCTCTTATGTACTTTTTCTCTATAACATAGCATTTCATTTCAAACTTAGTTTCATTTGAATGAAAAGCAAAGCTTCTCATCTACAACTCATTCTTTTATAAGAATTTACAATTTTTTTACAGTCAGTGTTGCTTTTAGTTTGCATTTATTTATTTTACTTGAGTTCCCTCGTGGTTATGCCAAGAATACAGTCTGTTGTGTGATTCAGAAATAAATTCTTCTAGCAAACACTGATAAAAGAGTAATGTGATTAAAATTTCCATGATAAACGAGTCAATCCAAAGAATCAGAAATTTTGGAACTATGCGAGACCTTAAAGATCACTTGTTTTGATACCTTTATTCAAATGTCATGGACTATTCTGCTAAGTGCATCACCTATATTGTTTAAAGTCCACATTATCTCCATGTAACAGATGAAAAAACTGAGGCTCTGAAAGGTTTCATAAATTGTCCAAGGTCAAGGGGCAGAGAAAAACTTAGAGACTGCTGATTCTTAACTTTGGTCCTTTTCACTAAGTGGCAAGGTGTTGTTTTATGTGAGAGGAACTGAGACCAAAGGCTCCTACTTGGTTTGAAGAGGGTGACAGAGATGGAATGAGAATCTGGCCTCCTGAAGACCCAATTCAGGGTCTTCATTTTGACCTTATTACACATTAAGATATTCTGAGATGGACTGCTGTCATAGTTTTCTTAAGGGTTTTCATTTAATATTGAGGAATTAAATAAAAATAGGGTTCGGTTCCCCGTCTTTTTATTTAGTCTCAATTTTCTATTTGTATTCATGTTTTCTTTTTCACAATTCTCCACTTCTAATTCCATTGTATAATTTCTTTTTTATTATGTAGGGTCTTTTAACTTTCCTCCGTTCCTTATTGGATAGGTAAGGAATGAATGAATGAAAGTATGATAGCTCTATAGAGAAATGAGAAATGCACCATAAAAATGAAATCACTTAGGGCTATAAACGGTGTGGTGTTTTGAATACCACACACTGCTTGCTGTCCTCTCTCCCCTATATTTTACCCTATAATTTAAAGCATCATAGTCCACTGTGTATCTTGGAGAAGTACAGCCAGGCTGTGGCCCCCAGAAAGCGACCAGTGACACTGCAGGAACTTTTACAGCAGCTGCACGAACCACGTTGATGTGCTCTGGCATTTTTACCCACTGCTTGGCTAGATCCAGGTTCAGATTCAGGGCTCTTTACTCTGGCATTTGATTCCCTTCCCGTGTGTGGCTTGATTGCTCAGGAGGGTTGAGTCTCTGGGCTTGGGTCCTTATAGCTTTCCCAGGCCGTAGCTGAAGCACATGAGTGGAGCCTTCGGCCCTTTCCTCCTTTGGATCCATTCCTCTCCTGGTTCCAAGCCTAGCCTGCAGGTCTCAAATCCTGCTCCCTGCCCAAAAGAGAACAGCTAAGGACAAAACTGTTCTCCCCGGTTAATCGAATATCTTTTCCCTTGTCAGTGACAATTTTATCCACATCTCTCCACCATCCCATGGCATCCTCGCAGCAGCAAACATTAGCACAAATACAAAACACAATTTAAAAGAATCCATGAGGTCAGAGGTAAAAAAAGGCTAGGGGTCATAAAATGAAACCACGATTCCATTGAACTGGAAGTTAAGACTGCCACCCATCCACTTTAAGCTGCTCATGCTTTTGAATCAAGAGGCAAAGGAGGGACTTAAGGTGTTGGCTGGGATGATTGATGCTGACTGACAAAGACAATTTGACAGCTCCTGCACAATGGAGGTAAGGAAGAGTATGTCTGGATTACAGGAGATCCCTTAGGGCGTCTCTTAGTATTACCATACCCTGTGATTAAAATCAATGGAAAACTTAAAATCCACGCAGGACTAAGAATGGCTCAGAAACCTCAGTAATGAAGGTTTGGGTCACTCTACCAGGTAAAGAACCACATGAGCTGCAGTACTTGCTGAGGGCAAAGGGAACACAGAACGGGTAGCAGAAGAAGGTAGGTATAAATACCAGCTGTGAACACGTGACCCGTTACAGAAACAAGGACTATAATTGTCATGAGTGTTCTTCCTTTTTTTTTTGTCATGAATGCTTGTGCATGTGTGTATAGTAAGCAAATACCATTTTCTTTCCTCTGTTATTCCCTAATCATATAACATAAGATGTATTGACTTTATAGCATAGTATTCGAGAATTGTATCAGGCTAGGCAGAACTATGACCTTGTTACCTACCTTATTTGGAGTTTAAGATGGTTTAAGGAAATGTGGATGGGTGCCAAGTTGACAAGGGGTTGCCTTGTGATGGTTAACTTTATGTCTCAACCTGACTGGTCTATAGGTATCCAGACATTTGGTTAAACGTTATTCTAGGTATACCTATAAGAGTGTTTCTAGATGAGATTAACATTTGAATTATAGATTGAATAAAATAGAGTGCACTCTCCAATGTGGGTAGGGCTCATCCAGTCCATTGAGGGCTGACTAGAACAAAAGGCTGAATGTGGGAAGAACTTACTCTCTGCCTGACTGTCATTGAGACAAGATGGTGATCTTCTGCCTTCAGATTCAGATTCAGACTGAAGCATCCTTGGCTCTCTTGGTTCTCAGATTCAAAGTCAGACTCAGGCTAGAACTGCACTAGCAGCTCTCCTGGTTCTCAGCAGATCTTGAGACTGCTCAGCCTCCATAATCTTGCGAGCCAATTCCTCTCATGAGCCAATGCATGCTATTGGTTCTGGTTCTGTTTTTCTGGAGAACTCTAATATCCCAGCTTAACATTAATCACTACTTGTCATTAGATGAGCTCTGACAATTAAGTTTGCGAACTCATCCTAGAAAAAGTGCTATACACCTCATTGCTGAATATCACTTTGGTCACCCTCGAAACCCTTAAAAGCAATTTTAGAACTCTTTTTCTGGAATGACATCAGAGCTTGTTGTATTACCCTTGATGTCCTGAATGTCATCAAAATGTCTTCCTTTCAATATTTCCTTTATCTTCAGATAAAGAAACAAGCCATTGGGGGCCAGATCAGGTGAGCAGAGAGGGTGTTCCAATACAGTTATTTGTTTACTGGCTAAAAATTCCCTCACAGACAGTGCTGTGTGAGCGGGTGCATTGTCGTGATGCAAGAGCCATGAATTGTTGATGAAAGATTCAGGTCGTCTAACTCTTTCACGCAGTCTTTTCAGCACTTCCAAATAGTGCTATTAACTTGATTAACTGTTTGTCCAGTTGGTACAAATTCATAATGAATAATCTCTCTGATATCAAAAAAGGTTAGCGACATCTTTCCCTCACATTTTTCATCTGTGAAATAGGAGTGACATTAGGTTTATTGTTAAAACTAAGTAAATCAATACTTGTAAAGTGCTTAGAACAGTATCTGCATTTTAGTTAAGTACTCAGTAAATGCTAACTTGTATAAGGATGCTAGTTTTATTCATCATTTTATCCACATTGCCCAGAGAAAAAGGGCATTTTTAGCACTCAATAAATACCTGATATATTAAAGGATATATTTGTTGTATCTCACTTTGTGTTCTTTTATCTGACAACTGTGTGCCTACTTTCCATCTGTTCCTTCATCACCTATAAGGTATGAAGCACTGTGCTAGATACGGGAGTATAATAACAGTGGAGAATAAGACATGCTGTTGCTCTTAAGGCATCTAGAGCTGAGTATGTAAACTGACAGAATATAGTGTAATGAGTGAAATAACATTCTAACCTAAGCATTATAGGAGAACAGAGGGTGAAACACCTACTAGGGTGGGAGACAGGCGGCGGGGAGAGGAAGTTACCACTACCAACAACCCTGGATGGCCTTGTGCTGCGAGCTATTTGAAGTAACAAAGGGAAATCAACTGTTCTCACAACCATTTCCCCAAATATCAGGAAAATGCTGCTGGGGACAATCGTTTGTGAGGAGGAGCAAACGCACGTCTGACTCTGCCTGTGGAGAGATTAAATGGCTACTTATTGATACTTATTGCCTATTGAACAAATACCGGGAAGGGTCCTCCGGCCACACAACTCTTCATATATAATTGTGACTAAATAGGTTCTCTGCCAGAAGGAAGAAAGTGGAGGGCATGTGAGTAAGGACAGCATTTACCTTCAAGTGGCTGATTGCACAGCGAAGGCTGCCTTACAGATGGGCACTTTTTCTCATGAACTAGGAAGTCTGGCAATAAGCAGGTATTGGCTTTGGTTCAGCTGCTTAACAATTTTATCAGGAACTTCGGTGTCTCCTTTCCTCTAGGGTGCTGGCTTTAACTTTTATATTCATCACCCCATGGTTGCAAGATGTCTGCTTTCACCTCCAGATTTCACTTTCATATTCAAGACCCGAAGGGGAGTTAAGATGCCAGCCTTTTATGAAGAAAGCAGAGCCTTTTCAGAATTCCCCCTCACAGACCTCTGTGTGCATTTCATTGTCACATGGGCACTGCCAGCTGGAATGGAGCCTGGAAAAGTAAGAGACAGGAGCATCAAGATTGGCTTTGACGAGGGTCGGCAAGCTTTTTCTGTAACAGGCCAGATAGTAAACATTTTAGGCTTTTCAGGCCATACGGTTTCTGTTGTAATCACTCAATCCTGCCATTCTAGCACGAAAGCCACCATAGACAATATATAAACGATTGAGTGTTGCTGTATTCCAATAGCACTTTATTTATGGACACTGAAATTTGATATAATGCTCACAGATTATGAAATATTATTCTTTTGATTTTTTTTCAAACATTTAAAAATGTACAAAACAATCTGAGCTCACAGGCCGTATAAAAACAGATGGTGGGCCTGAGCTGGCCCATGATCTCACAGTTTGCTGACCTCTGGCTTGGAACAATGACATCCTATCGACTGGATCTGGGCAAAAGGCTATGACAAAGTTAGCGTTCTAATAGTTCTAATAGTTCTAAGGGAGAAATAAGTGCTGGATAGAGAACTAACAATGCTGCAATAGGTTTACTTTTTCATAGAAAATAGGGCTTATGTAAAGTATTTGATATATGATCAAACCATAATATTTTTAGTTCCTTTCTCCTTCCTCCACTTTAATCTAGAATCCTTTCTTAGTCATAAAGGCCTTTTCTCTGCTCCATTAGAGCTGCTAGTATGAAGATTTTTGTTTTTAAGTCATTAATATTAGGAAAGTCTTTTGGAGGGGTATCTATCTTTCAGTCAACATGGGATTGATTACTTCTTGTGCCCCACTTTAAGGGAAAGTTAGACAGCCCCCAAATTATGAATTACAAAGTCTATTTGTGTTTCATAAATGTTTCACAGTTTTCTTCCTGGGCTTCCAGTGGTGAGGGAAATGCTAATGACCTCCCAGCATAGAAAAAGATATCCTACCTTCTGCTCTGGTCCAGTCTCATTATATATTCTCCACTTATAAGAGAAAAAAATAAAATAAAAAGATTTACAGCAAGTAAAAAACAGGCTCCCTCTTTATACATTTAATTACAAAGGCAATTTCCTTTATAGCCTACTTACAGGAATACCTCTTAACATGTTGCCAACAGTATCACAACTTGTTTATTCAAAGGTTATATGTGAATGAGAGCCTTTTGATATTAATCAAGTAATTTGCTAGCATTGCTGGGAAAAGGAAAATGTTAGCTTTATCCTGAAAAATGAAACAGCTCATTAATCAAGTTTACTCTACTGAAGACAATTATGGGGAGAGAGAGGGCAAATGGACTCTTCAGATAAGAAATTCCTAAACTGATGAAACTTTTAATGGGGCTTGGCATAGACTTCTACTTAGAAAGTGATTAACTAAATTAACTTTAATCACCTTACAAATCATATAGATCAGGGACTTATGAATCCAAAGGTTACCATTTATTGTTAATTGAAAAAAATTTTTCATGAGTGTACCAAATTTAACAGCAAAATTCCTGCATATGAGCTATTTTGCTGATGTTCATTTATTATCTCCAGTTAAAAGGTGAAATAGAATATGCATGTTCTTAAACATCTGTCTCATTTTTGGGTTCCCTCAGCAGCACACTCTTGCAGGTTTGAGACTGGGTCTCCATCAATCAAAATTAAATTCCGCAGTAGGAGGCATTTAAAACTATTTGTATAAATGTAACTGAACGGGATAAGGTTGCAAGATAAGGGATATGAAAAATAACTCTGTTCTGAGGCAATATGGTGCTTAAGAAGGGGGTCTTTTTTTTTTCCTGGCATGATGAATTGTAAAAGTCCATTAGTCAGACACCAACAAAGAGTTAAGTTTTATAAGCCAGGCGTTATCTGAATTAGTTAATAACATTAAAGCTACTTAAAAGAAAAATGTTTTATAATATTGCCTCTTATTCCCCAATTCATTTGCAAACTTTATTGTTATTACAATGAAAAATTTTTAAAATGGTATGATGTTAGCCATCAGGGAAAGGTAAATAACTCAATGAGAAACCACTTCACATCCTATAATGGCAATAATAATAATAATAATAATAATAATAATAATAATAATAATAGGATGGCCATAATAATAATTTTTTTAAAAGCAGAAAACATCAAGTATTGGTGAGGATATGGAGAATTTGCAACGCTCACGCATTGCTGGTAGAAATGTAAAATGGTACAGCCAATGTGGAAAACAGTTTGGCAGTTGCTCAAAAAACTAAACATAGAATCACCCTGTGACTCTGCAATTCCACTCCTAGGTATCTACCCCAAATAACTGAAAACACGTGTTCACACAAAAACTTATAAACAAATGTTCATTAACACTATTTATAATATCCAAAAAGTTGTAGCAACTCAATTTTTTTTGAAATTGTATCATGAAAATTTCAGTCTTAAATTGTAAAATATTTAAAAAATTACAGGCAATCATCATCTTTGAATATTTCCAACACCCTTTATTACACCAAGGAGTAAAGAAAAAAATATATTAACAATAGATGTCAGAGTCACATGTTAATGGAGGAACTGTCTTTGATTACAGCGGAGTATTGTCCTCAAATGCCTCTTGAGGCCAGGCAGAAGCGGGGGTCCTGGGGGACAGTGACACACACAGAGTGAAGACCTATCTGAATGAAACAGCAGCTGCCTGCAGAGATACAGCCTCAGTTGCCAGATACTTTGTATTTCAAGAAAAGGGCAGAAACCCAGGTGGGGTTTGTTGTTGTTTTTGTGGAAAACTCCAGATTCCTAAATACTTGTTCACATTTTTGAAAACATGTGGAGGATAAATTCAGCCTGTAGGCTGCCAGTTTTGGAACTGTTTCAGGAAATCACCTGGATAAGCTGCTTTCTTTATAATAGGACCGACCGAGAGGCCTTTGCCTAAGAAGGTAATGGGAGATTTTAGACTGGGCTGAGCAGAGGAAAGAGCAGTACCTGAGGGGGATAAAGCCTGTGAAGAGGGGTAACCAATGAGAAATTCCACTTGTCCAGAGTGGCTGGAGAAATTTTAAGAACAAGGATGTTCAATATTCAATTTTAAGTTATTCAGTTAAATCCACTCTGCCATCTCAAACCTTCAAAGCTGGCTACATACACAAATGTGGTTTGAGCGCAAATCAGAAAAGAGTCTGTGTTCTGCAACTGGCGACTGGCAGAGCAAAAAAGGCTGAAAAAAAGCCATGAGAGAACACCAGAAGCAGGGCTCAGAGCCCCAAGAAGTGAGAGGCAAGTCCTCACCAAAGCTGCGGGGAAGCACCAATATCCCATAGAAGATGGGGTGGCAAACAGACTGAGCACAGCTGGCATCTGGCCTGCAAGAGAAAGCTTCAGTAGGTACAATTTAAATAGAAGCAATTAATACCAACCAACCTCTCAGTACCAACAAACAGAGGAAGATAACTAGGCAATTGAACAAAAGCTAAATTATTGTTGTGAGCCCCTGTATTCATATAACTGAGCAATGCTTTTTTCCTTCTCCAACCACCTCACCATGTAGAAATGCAATTAAAATCAGTCTCTGGGGCAGCAGGGTGGCTCCGTTGATTAGAGAATCTCTGAACAAGATTGCCGGTTCAATTTCCGCATGGGATGGTGGGCTGCATCCCCTGGAACTAGATTGAAAAAAAATGGCAACTGGACTTGGAGCTGAGCTGTGCCTTCCAAAACTAAGACTGAAGGACAACAACTTGACTTCGAGCTGACGGGTCCTGGGAAAAACACATTGTTCCCCAATAAAGTTTAAAAAAAGAAAGAAATCAGTCTCTGGTTTTACATGAAAGTCTTTCAGATGTAAACACTCCTGAATTGTTTCTGATCCTCAGAGACTAAAAGAATAAGAAAGGGGAACAGAACTCCCTAGTGTATTGATTGTGCCATGCCCATCCATGCCTGCCCAGGGTTTAGACTAAAGTCCTAAGATGATGGGAGAGAAAGACCTGCTCTCGTACTGAATGTGATTTGGGTGAATCACATGGCCACTCTGAGCTTCTGAATCCTCATCTGGAGTTAGGATTTGAAGATGATTGTTTCTTCTGTCTATTTTGCCAAATTGTTTTCAAGGTTAAATATAGATAATATGAAACCTTTTGAAAACAGTAAAGTTCTCTGCATGCAAAAGAATGTAATTACAACAGGAACAAAATCTTTAGCATGAAAGAAATAATTAAAACTCTGTTCATTCAGATTTATATCTTTGGGAAGGACCCTACTGCCCTGAACTTCCAAGGAGCAAGTTGAATGGAGTTACCATGTCATGGGATACAATGTCACCTGGGGAGATAAAGCCAAAGGAGAAAGCTGACATAATTGGGGTGTTCCAGTGGTCACCTCATTTTCCTCAGTGCTCAAAATTGTTGAGTGTGTTTCTTCCTGGATTAGGGAACCTGTACCTTTTGATCATCTGGCTAGTATCTCCAAGATGATATACACTTAAAACTGTGATATTTAAAGGTCAATTCGGCAATTTGTCTTATCTTGAAAATGGAGAGCTACAAATCGACATTTGTAATATCTCTTTATCTGAGTGGTGTTTCTTTTCCAGAACAAGGACAGGAAAGTGAACTCCATAAAGGAGAGAGTTAGATGAATCTCAACAGCAGTTTGATTGTGACAGCCATAGGAGAGTGTAAAATAGATAAGCCAATGTTTTTATAACAGCACCTTAAGAAATGCCTGCCCTCATCTCCTTTTGACTTGCTTGTCTGGATTGAAATCACTCACCTAAGGACAAAAGCTTTGATCTCACTTTATTTCCTCTGTTAGCCGAAACATTTTAAATTATGTCTCATTGCTCATAATGAGTTCCCTTCTCAGAGGATCAAATGTATAGATGCGTATGTTTGGACTCAAGTTCAGTTGTAGACTTCCCATCCACATAGTGTGTGTGTGTGTGTGTGTGTGTGTGTGTGTGTGTGTGTGTGTATGTGTGTGTGTGTGTGTAATAAAGAGAATATAGACAAGGTTGGTGAAAGGTTGTAGCAAATATATTTACTGTTGTTACACTGCAATAGGAAAATGACATGCTATTCATATTTTGCAATTATTCTCTGGCCTATAAAGAGCTTTCACCTAGCTAGTATGGTCAAACAAAACAAAAACTTGTATTTAGAATAGCCTCAGGTAAAATAAAGGAAGAAAACCTAGCCAATTGATTCACAAAGGATCATATCCCATCTGGTCAGGTCTCCTGGGATCGCCCACGTTGCGCCTGCTGCAATAGGCAAATGAACATTGGATGAAAGCGTCATGGCCAGGTCAAAAGGAATAACCAAGCTGTATCATCACATGATAGGAATGGGTCTTTGGAAATGATTTAATCTACCCTAATGCTTCTGTGCACAGCTTTTACTTAGACCAGCTGTGTTTGGTTAGGTATGATTCATAAATTTATCCTAAACTGAAGAGTTCACATCTTGAACCAGCGACCCAAATTGAATTTAGTGAGATAGGAGTTTCGGGTAGTAAATATCTTCCATGTACACAATCCATAAAGAATCCATGACCAAATCTTTCCTGGCAAGCTTTGTGTCTACCCTCTACTCCAAGGAAAAGATGTTTTCACAAACTCTGATGGCTGGTATTGGGCCATACAGCATGTAACCTGCAGCTAGTACTTTAACATTTTACCTGCTACATTGGCTCCACTGTGAAAATGCTAGCTTAGCTCTGTCATCTGACTGCCCCAAACCGAAGCTCTTTCATTTATAAAGTTCAGAGGGCAAGTCCGATGTTCCACCCTCCTCTGTGATGTTGTGATTATGATTTCTACAAGTATCTCTTTGTTGCCCCTTGAGAAATAGCCACAGACTAACTCACTTTCAGCATCTTTCTCCGAACAAAATTTTGGAACAGATATAAGTCCAAAAAATAGTTAGTTCTAGAAACAGAAGTGCCAACAAATTAACCAAGACAGTTCCTTGACTCACTTTATAAAAAGAGATAGGCTTTGCTGCTATATTCACATTTTATCAATATGATCAACAGAGCAACTGGGAGAGTTAAACCCAATGGGATATAATAAAAATGTCATTGATGTACTCTTCCATATCATATAATAAAAAATTATTCAATTAAATTTTAAGAAAGTATTATGTAACATCAAAATATCTGGTGGCATAAGGCAGATTTTTTTAAAAATGTGCTTTGAAATGTCATAATTCCAGTGAAATTTCCCAAGTTGTCATTATCATGAAGTGTAGGCAAAGGCACTTTAGAGAATAATAACAGTCTATTGCAAAGGAAACATGAAACATCCAGACATGAAGTGTAATGACATATTTAAAATAACACAAAAAGAATTCAAAAGTGAAAACCTATTGAGGTTATTAATTGGCTCTATGTAATTTAATAAGTTGATGTCTGCAGAATTAAAAAGCCAATTATTACCAGAGTCAATACAGTCATTACTTACTAAATGAGATTAGAAAAAGGGCCCACATTAAAATCAAAGGTAATCATATCATTCCATTCCCTAACCACATACACTCACTCACGGCTCTCTTCCCTTACCAGTTCTGGTTTTCTGGTAATAAATAATGTTTTACACTATATGAGAGGAGTGTCCCGCTGAAAAAAAGAAGGCATTTTAATTCTTTTATGATATTTTAAAATTTTTTGGAAATGATTAAATTGCTGTATTTCTCTCTCAGTACATTTTTTTTAACTTTCATTATGGTCTCTAGCTGCTCAATGATAAGACCAAGAGAAAGTTCTCAAAGGTGTTATTTCATTTTGAGTCTTCTAGGATAAAAAAGAAAGAGACATGATAGAAAATTATTAGAAAAAGTGTTTCTAGGAGTCTTGAGCTATTCTTTGAAATACAGAACCGTGTTCTCGCCATCTGACCGGAGAATGGCTGATAGCTTTGTGGGAATGAGCAATATTCCTGTCAAATCCAAAGGAGGTAGGAAAAAATTAAATACAGTTCAGATCAGAATAGATAGCCAGTTCTGGTCTAGACTTTACATTGTTTGAACGTTTCTCTAGCCTCTCCTGTGGTTGTATTAACCACACGTATTACATTTTTCCCCCCACACAACATAGTGGGATGAGGACTGAACTAAGGAATGAGGTAATCTTGGCAGATTACTGGGCAGCCAAAAAGGACACAGTTTTATTTTTATTTTATTTTAATTTTATTTTTTTTAAAGATTTTTTTTTTTAATTGGGGGGTTGGGAGATGGGAACAGTGCTGGGGAATTGGGGGAAGGGGAACAGACAAGTTGATGTCCTTTTGTTCTTCAGTCTAGTTGTGGAGGACGTTGCTTCACTGGCCCAAGTTGGCACCATCATTGCGCTCTTCCTGGGCGAGGCTGATCAGTCGCAGGCTTCTGGACAGCCGCTCACGTTGGCTGCTGGCCGCTCACGCTGGCTGCTGGCTACACATGGTAGCCCATGGCAACCCACTGCCACAGGGGCTGCAGCCTATGCCGTCGCTGGCGATTCACGGCATCCCAGCTCCAGGTTGAGCTGTTGTTCAGCATCTTAGCTGTAGAGGGCAGTGTCACTGGCCCTCATATGTGGGATCTGAAACGGGCCCTCTGGCGTCCCAAGCCAGCTCTTAACCAACGCGCCACTTGGCCGGCCCAGGACACAGTTTACTGTTCTAACCAAATCCTCTACCTCTACAACACAAAGTGAGTTAGCACTAATGGCCCTTAACAGTCAGTTCTCCATGTGTCTACCTCTTCTTTTTCCACTTTGACTTTCTCCTTTTGGGAATCTCTGAAAACTTTCCACAAGTACCATTTTAGATATTACATTAACTTCTAGATTCCTATAGGTATTTTTTTTAATGACCTGTGGGGGAGGAAGAAATTTTCCTCTACCCTTCTATATTCTTTCAACTGGTCTAATAATTAAATTTGCATGAGACAGATTAACAAGAGAAAATAATAAGATTTAATTACATACATATGGGAACCCCACATACATGACAGAGTCAGAGACCCACATATGTGAGAAGTTCAGGGACAGAAAGTAAAATGAGATATATATGGCATCCTGAGCTAAGGAATGAGGCCTAATGCCTCAGGGCTTCAGATGGAAGGAGGAAAATTCACAGAATAAGAAGAGCAGATATTCAGTAATTAGAAGTTTGCCCTGCCATACAGACAGGTCATAAAAAGTTATTCCTGGTAATAAATCTTCTTATGGACAAAACCCCCATTATAAGGGAGTGGCAGAAGTTCCTCCTGAGCACCCAGAAGTTTGTCCCGAGGGTCTCAATCAACCTTCAGCTCACAATAGTCCACATGCCAAAGAAGCACATTTTTGGGAGGCCTGTTCTGAACCCCTTCAACCTCATCAAGTTGTCTTGCATATTTCTAACTTTCTCATTTGGTCCAAAGATTTCCTTGCCAAACAAAAGCTCTTTTCTCTACTCTTTAGAAGTAGGCAATTCAGTAACAATAACATCCGAGGCCAGTTGTAAGAAGTTGGGGGAATGTTTTGAAAAACTTAGAAGAAAAACGTCACAGAAATTTCAAGTTAACAAAAAACCTTCAAATTTCAGAAGTACTCCGGAAGGGGTGGGGTGGGGGCATGCATCCCAAATCTCTATGGAACAACAACAACAACAACAGGTCAATATGTGGTGAAGTGGCAGATGGAATCAAAGGCAATCAATCCAAAGGTCTGTGATTGCATCCTACTGGAAGACCACCCACCATGGCACAGTAAGGAGCTGGAAATCCTGGGAACCATGCATCTTTCTCTAAGGCAAAACTAAGGCTAACAGAGAGAGCACAATCACATTGCCGTTTCGGCTTGCTCTCTCCTTCCAGCGTTGCTGTTTCAGTATGAAAGGCAAGTTTTCTAGCATGTTTCCCGTCAGTAAACTGAGCTGAGTTTTTAAGTTGTAGGAAGCAAATTGTATAGTATTGAAAATATTGAAATTAAGTGAAAAATCATATTCCAAAGGTACATACCTATGAATTGGAATTATTATAATTCTTAAAATATCCACAGAACTCCAGTTTCTTTCCTTGTAATAGAGTAACCAAGACTTGGATACATGTCCTTTCTTTGTACTAGAAATGTATACTATGAGGAAACTGTCACCACTGAGGTGAAAAATATCAAGTGAGAAGAATCACTGAACCCCAAACTTCAACTTTTCAGAAAGCGATTTTTAAAAATATCAAGTTGATCATGAGCAATTAATAGACGGGATTTTCATTTATTATGTATTTTATGTTCATCTACTCAACAACAATATGCCAGACTGCAGAAACAATGTCAAAAACCCCCCACAAAAAACAAAAACAAAAAAACCCTGGCCCCTGCATCACTGGTTTCAGAGTCATAGAGCTTTGATCCAAGTTAAAGCTAGACCTTGATTTAAATATGGAGACAATTATGCAATTACTTCATACCGCAAGACCTCTTAACTGACATTTGTATAGCCTATTGTGCAATTGCCACTAACTATTGGGTTCTTGGAAAAGTCATGACGCATTTTGCAACGAAAAACATAGAAAACATACGTCATGACTTTTCCGACAACCCAATAGTTTTGGGATCTTGGTTAAATCACTTAACTTGGGGGTCTTAATTTCCTCGGGTAAAAAGTAAATAGGTTTAGCTGCATATCTACTGAAGTCTTTTTTTGGCTTTCACAATCTAAATTTTTAATGTTTTTCATGCATTCCTTCTGTTTTGGTCTGTTTGGGCTGTTATAACAAAATACCACAGACAGGGTAGCTTATAGACAACAGAAATTTACTTCTTACAGCTCTGGAGGCTGGAAGTCTGAGATTTGGGTGCCAGCATGGTCTGGTGAGGGCCCTCTTCTGGGTTGCAGACTTTTTATTATTTTTTATTGGGGAACAGTGTGTTTTCCGGGACCCATCAGCTCCAGGTCCAGTAGTTGTTTCAATCTAGTTGTGGAGGGTGCAACTCAGTAGCTCACGTGGGGATTGAATCGGCAACCTTGGTGTTATGAGCCTGCGCTCTAGCCAACTGAGCTAACCGGCCGCCCCAGACTTCTTGTTGTATCCTCACATGGGGAAAGGGATAAGCGTTCTCTGGAGCCTCTTTTATAAGGGCATCAATCTCACTCATGAGGGCTTCATCCTCATGACCCAATTGCTCCCCTACTTCCCTACTTCCTAATACCATCACCTCTAGGCATTAGGTTTTCAACATGAGTTTGGGGGACACATAAACATTCAAACCATAGCAACCTTCTCCAATCTTCATGATCACCTGCAATGAGAGAGGTAGAGAACATGATTTGTGTAAGATGCAATAGCCAGAGAAATGTCAAGGAATGTGAAAAACCTCGTCTCCAGGCTTGGGTTTAGTGCCTGAGTGCATCCATGACATGGAACCTATGAGCGTAGGACAACATGGGGACAGGCTTGCTGATTGCTAGCTTTGTAACCTGAACAAGTTATTTCATATGTCTGGTTTCCTTAACCCTAAAGCTGGAACATAACCTCACACATCCATAGGATGTTTCACAGAAAATCTTTCTAGCTAAATTTTATCCTGTAATAAAGGAATTAGGCAATACACATTCATGCTGTTATATAACAACATTTTTAACAAGACTGTTGAATTCTCTATCTATCAGTTTATACCTTATCTAGGACCCAAGGATTTTCCTACCAGACCCCTGAATGTGCCACACCCACGCTCTCAGCAGAAAAGGGTTTCCCTTTCCTCTAGGACCAGAACTAAATACCAGGATCTTCTAAATATGGTCATTTTTACCAAACAATGAAGCAGGGAATTGGCCCTGCTGGGGCTATTTCCTAACACTTTTGTACAGTTCATCAATAAAACAAAAACAAAACTATGTCATCTTTCCTAAACATGGCAAATCTGATAATGGCAACCCTTATTAACCACTGAAAATTGATGATTAATTATTATTGTTGATTATGCATTAGCCATGCTCTCTCTCTCTTTTTTTTTTTATAGATTTTATTGGGGAATTGAGGGAGGGCAACAGCATTGGGGAATCCGGGAAGGGGGACAGACAATTTGCTCTCCTTTTGTTCTTCAGTCTAGTTGTGGAGGATGTCGCTTCACTGGCCCATGTTGTTATTGTGATCATTGCGCTCTTCCCAGGTGAGGCAGATCAGTCGCTAGCCTCTGGACGGCCGCTCATGGTGGCTCTTGGGAGCCCACACCGGCTGCCGGCCTCCCACGCTCCCTGCCGGCCACTCACGGTAGCTTATGGCAGCCCATTGCAGCTTCACTGCAGCCAATGCCATCACTGGCGACTCACAGCAGCCCAGTTCCAGGTTGAGCTGTTGTTCAGCATCTTAGCTATAGAGGGCAGTGTCCCTGGCCCCCATGTGGGATCCGAACCGGGGCCCTGCTGCTCAGAGCCAGCATCCCAAGCCAGCTCTTAATCAATGCACCACTCGGACGGCCTGCTCTGTCTTTATCTGATTCTCAGTCTCCACCTTTTAAAAAACTTTCTCCTAGTTCTGTTCACATCCAAGAGACTATAAGTGTTATTGCTGTGGAATACTTAAAAACAGTTTATACAACATATTTGTTATCAATGCTTTATTGTTGAAAACAAAATTGAAATTCTCTGGCACATAAAACAATTAATTATTTCTACAAAAGGAAAGCCTACAAATCTTGATAATTTATACAAATAACAGTTTTTCAAAAAATAAAATTTTAATTTAGTAAACTTGTCTTGTGCTCTATATTTTTAGCACTGTCTGCAATAATCCACCATAAATCCCTGAGCGGAGACATTTTTTGACCATGTTCTTTAGCCGCACCCCCTCCCAGCCCCCCCCCCCCCCCCNAGGTTGGTCTAAGCCCAGCCCTGTAGTGAAAGGTGTCAGGGACATTTTGTTATTAAAGATCCATGCATTTTAAGACACAGGCCCAATTACTAATGCTACTTGGGAACTGGGTCAACATGAAGTGCCTCTACTGTGCAATCAACAAACCTATTAAGAACCAAGTGTTTCAAAAGGAAGAACAATAACAATAAAAAGAGATAAAGTGTTAAGACTAGGAAGTCATCATAGGTCAATAACTATTTAAATAAATAAAAATGTTAGACATTGAATTCATCTCTATATCCTTATATTAAATTCCTTATTTATTTTTATTTTTTTGCAATTGCCAATGCAGTAGAAGATGAAAAATACACTTCAACCCACACTTTTGGTTTGACCACGGGTTTGTTGTTGTTAAATGTTAAATATTCTGAGAACACAGTGATTTAGTTATAATTTAACTTTTGGCCCTTAAGTGAAATGTTTACAAAATAATATACATATAAGGAGGGCCTTTTTATTAATGCCATCAACAAATCTCACTCACTACATTTGACCTTCTTAAAATAACACTAAATGTCATAGGTACACTACTTTAAATTCTTTATCCCACTGTATTCAGATATGCAGGAAAACATAAAATATGAAGAAAACATAGTATGATGTATTTGCATGTCCAGCTTTCCTTTAATGGGAATGCTGATCATATATACATGGAGTATGAGTGTAAAGGAGAAAAAGCTAATTTTCAGCTGCAAAGAACTGGCTTATTGAATCAGGTTTTGTTTTGTTATTTTGCTATGGTAGAATAATAAATAAATAAATATGTAGGGTATTGTATAGCTACTTTCTCTATGAAGACGCCAATAATGGACTGTTGTTTTTACAAAGTTAATTTTTAGTAGCAAAGTTTGACTGCCAGTCAAGAAAAGGTTCAATAAATGTTCCTCTCTACTTCATTTACAGTCTTTTACTTGTGAAATGATTGTTGAAGTGGTTACTAATAGGTAATGAAATAAAATACCAAATTTGTTAGTGAAAAATGGTTTTCAACTGTGAAAAGCACTTGGCAGAAGACCTAGAAACAGGCAGGCTAATGCTACACTCTACTGCAATTTAAAATAAGAAGTCCTTTTTTTTTTTATGTCTTGTGGGAAAAGCAATATGAAAAATACGATAAAAACAATTCCTTAAAAACTTATCAGCACTGCTGTTTAGGTAATTATTAGAAAGCAATTAGCATTTCATACCAACTTTTTCCAAAACATTAACTAATTGGCAACCATCATTGTACATTCCTTTGAGAGGACTTGATTTTGTTAACCAGTAACATCTGGAAAGCACAAAACACCGTCCCCTTTGTGTAATAGCTGATGGTTAGTTACTGGAACTAGAACACGTTTAAGCTTCCTTTTGATATAATCCTTCTGTAAGCATGTGCATTAGCCAAAAACAGCCATTTTGAAAGGGAATTTCAAAGGCCTAAGAGCTAATACAGTGACTTCTCCTAGACAGTTTTTGGGGAAAATGTTGGTGACACTGAAGTAAAAAAAAACTGCCTGCCTGACACATATGAGGCCCCCTCAGCCTCTCCTACAACAAGAGTGTGAAATGTGGTTTGCTCTACTCTGCATACCCTTTCCAGAATCTGAAAAGCAAATGATGCCGAAAAGGGTGAAGACGGACCTCCAAAGCATAAAATGTTATGTGCATAGTCAGGGAACAACTGTAGATTATGACAGATCCTGACACAGTATTAAAAAAAAAAAAACGTTGTCTAAGTTTCAGAAATTGTAAGCAGGCTGTCCCAAAGAGAAAAGACAGCAGCGTTGGGACAACCAGCTAGCTCACTAGAACTCACACTACACTTGAATCACTCCCTAGGAACACTTGACCTTAATAGTTTACGGCGGCTGAATGGATAGAGACTCTGACTTCCTCTCACAGTGTTTAAGGAACAATATAATTTCTAAACTAGCTTTCAAAAAGGAACAAAATTGAAAAGGTATACTCCATCTCCTCTTTAAGAATGCCGAAAGATCCTGTTTTAAGTGCTCTGGTTTAGTTCTGTGGGTGACAATTACATCCTTCAGGAGGTTTCTAATGTCCCCCCCCCACCCCCCGACACACACACACACACGCACACACTTTTTTTTGGTGTTAATGGCTGTGGCAACAGCAAAGCGGATACTCCCAGAAGTGACGATGACCTCAGTGACTTCTGCCTTGGTCTTGAAGTCCAAACTAGTTCTTGTCATAGAACTGTTGGGAAGTTCTGTTCATTAATGAAGCCAGCTTTAAAAGATGGAGGAGGACAAGGTATTGCCCTTCTGTGTCAGGTGTTGGAAGTCTTTAAGCCTTGCTTTTCCATGATGTTCCAGAGCTTGCGGAGATTGGACTGCGTGATGATATCATCTGGCTTGAGCTGCAGCGCCCGCAGGTAATTGGTCTCTGCCTTCTGGAGTCGGCCATTGAGGTGCAGAATGGCTCCCAGGTTCATTAGAGCAGCTGGATACTAGGACCGGAGAGAGGAAGGACAATGATTAAGAGGTCATTTCAAGCTTTCCTCAATGGAAGACAAAAATCTTCTTCCACTTAGGCAAATGATTCCCTTATGTCTGGAAGCATTTTATGGAAGCAATTTAGCCATTTACACAAACAGACAAAGATAACTAGAAAGAAAAAAAGTTTTCAAACAGCTGCTGTGTACTTTGTGCCTTAAATAGGGCAGAAATAGTTATCTTCTTTAATGAGAAAGCATAGGTTACATAGGAAGACTTAGTCAGATTGTACTTTCCGGAGAAAAAAGTTAAAAGTGATACAATTTCAGATGGAAAGAACTGAACGTTTTTTTCAAGTTGACACCAAGAAATAAACTATTAAGTTGGGAAAGCTGACAAATCTATGCCCACCCACTTTCTGTTCCCTGTCCTTAGCAATATTCCATACAATTTATGCAAATATAAATAAGTAAAATATGTTGTAAAATTTTACTGATGTTTTCAAGGGTAAACGAACTAAAGAAACATTCAAATTCAACCACTAAGTCCTTTCCAAATCTAACCCAAGTAGGTTAATGAAACAAAGTCCTTATTTTTAAGTCTAACAGTTTCTAAACTTCTAATGGAGAATGTTTACTATCAATATAGCAAACACATCAACATAGATAAAATATGGCACAGAAAAATGCAACCTTTATAAGAAAAGTTTTGTTATTTGTTTAAAAGTAAAGTAATTCTCAGATTATTCTGTAATGTATGGTAATTGCAATACAAAGTTAACATGTGAAAGCAAAGTTAAAAAAAATGGTATGAGTTATGTAGCACTAGTTTAATACAGGGGCTCCATCCCCCAAGTTCTCAGACATTAGCTACCAACAACACAACTTCTTCCCAAAGGAAAAAATATTTTGCTTGCTATCGACAAATAAGGGCTGTTCTGCTCTTGTCTTGTCCCTGGAACTTTCTGGCTAACAGAGAACAGCTAATATTTTGGCAGTTACATACATGCATATTTCAAGTATCAGATAAAGTGTTTATGCTAAGATTATGTTTTCATTTTACAGATGGTGTCAACTATTGATTGTCCTGGCAACTCTGTGATACAGCCTAAAGTAATTCACAATTCTTTTTACAATTTAGTATTTTCACAGTGCATGCATTTTTCAGCTGAATTCATGTGACTCCACTCTTTACTGAAAAAACAATTATATTAAACCAAAACAATGCTGGGGAGAGGGCTGAATAGCTCAGAGTAAACTAACTGGGAAAAGATGATCAGATTTGGATTTTTAGACATCTGGATTTGAGTTTTTGCTCAACCACCGCCTGTGACCTTGGTGACGTCCCCTAACATATCTGTGCCCCAATTCTTTAACTTATGAAATATTGAAATAACATCAACATTTTTGCATGTTGTTAGGAAGATAAAATAAATGTACTATAGTACGTGCATATAGTAGACACACTAAAAATGTCAAGTTCTTTTCCTTGTCTCATATTGCTTGAGGTCTAGCACATGCATGTCTGTGATTTTTATGTTGCTATAGATTATAATTTTCATTTCAATGGCTACATAATATGTCTCTGGATGCATACCAAAATTCTCATAAGTCTTCTACTACTGGGCATTATTCTCCAATTTTTCCACATCTTTTTTTCTTTTCAAAAAATAGTGTTGCAAATGTAAGCTATTCCTTACCTTCAAAAACCTTTTGGTCAGGATGACTCCACACTCATCAAGAGAAATACAGATGGTCAATATCTAATTTTAAACACCAATCCAAATAAACATAGCTCTAAATTACATGTGTAGTGAAGAGCTCCATCTTGGAAACCCAAAATAACGCCACCTGCCCTGTCTTCCTGAGATCTTTGTTATCACACCGGACCATTATCATCTTGAGTTTGATGCCTGAAAACATATCTGAATTACGTCCCCTCACAGAGCTTAGCACAAGTATCAATAAACAGTGACTAAACTGATGGTGAAGTGTGTTCACAACCTGCATTACTAGAGATGCTAAATAGATAAAATGTTCAGACTTCCTGCTATCCTGAGTAGGAAGAGAGGAAATGGGGAGGGAGAACCTCAGTTGGAGACCACTCTTTACTCACCAGAAATAGAAGAGGCCCAGTGATGAGGCTGAGAGAAACCAGATGGCTCTGTGGGATAGCTGTTATTCCTTGAATCATTTTATTATCAAAGTGTCTGTACCTAACTACAGTTGCAACTCAAGGGAATTATTAAAAACACTCAGAGGTTACCGAGTCACATTGCCTAGTTTCCAATGCCAAGTTCACCCTAGAAACGTGTGTATTTGGACAAGCTGACTGAGCACTTGAGACCTCAGTTTCTTCTACAAATGGGATGGTAACAGTACTTGCTTCTTAGAGTCGCTGTTAGGATTATACGAGCATACAAAATTATTGTATTTTCCCTCTTCTTTTCTCGCGGTCTTCTCATCATTGCAGAAACTCAAAGCAGAATCTCCTTGTCAATGTGCTTGGACAGCTACTGAGCCCAAACACTGAGGATCTGTGAGCTAGTTCTACCTTCAATAGTTCTGTAGCCTTTCTCAGGTTAAACCTGGAAGAGATGGCTGTGAAAATAGGTAGTGAAGTATACCTAGCCACATGAATAGGCTTTACTATTATTACTAAGCTGCAGCCTGGGTTGTTCTGTCTTTGGAATATTTGAGTCACCTCTCTACCATCAAATGATGAAAAAAAGAAAAAAAGTTAACATTATTCTATGAAAATACAATCAGGAAGCTAAATCTGTTATCAAATGAGTCTGAATGCTAAT
Source organism: Hipposideros armiger (assembly GCF_001890085.2). Classification (NCBI taxonomy): domain Eukaryota; kingdom Metazoa; phylum Chordata; class Mammalia; order Chiroptera; family Hipposideridae; genus Hipposideros; species Hipposideros armiger. The sequence continues at coordinate 963,894 of NW_017731587.1, forward strand.
GATAATGTTTTGGAATAACTTTAATTTTGCATTATCCACACTAGCATGTTATTAAACACAAATAATCAAAAACTGACATTATGAAGTTAATGTGGGATAACAGGTCTCGTGGAACCTCACATATACTAATTGTGTTCCTTAAAAAATACAAGTCCAAGTACACTAACAATGTGCATATTTAAGAACACTATTTAATATTTTTTTTTAAAAAGATTTTATTGGGGAATTGGGGGAAGGGAATATCGTTGGGGAATTGGGGAAAGGGAACAGACAAGTCACTGTCCTTTTGTTCTTCAGTCTAGTTGTGGAGGACGTGGCTTCGCTGGCCCATGTTGGTATTATCATTGTGCTTTTCCCGGGTGAGGCAGTCACTCACCAGCCACTGCACAGGCACTCACAGCAGCTCACGGCAGCTCATGGAAGTGCACGCCCGTTGCCGGCCAGCCCCACTGCAGCCTATGCCGTTGCAGGCGACTCACAGCAGCCCAGCTCCAGGTTGAGCTGTTGTTCACCATCTTAGCTGTAGAGGGCAGTGACACTGGCCCTCATGTGGGATCCGAACTGGGGCTCTGCTGCTCAGAGCTGACGTCCCAAGCTAACGCTTAACCAATGTGCCACTTGGCCGGCCCTTATTCAATATTGTTAAGCAGCTATAGATTTCGATTTCCAGAGGAAACATTTTGGATTGAATGTGTATTTTAATAAAGTAAAAAAAGTTTATTTAAAAAAACATCAACGAACATACATTATGTCATGCTTATTAAAACATGACTATAGTGGCCCACACACTTCTTGCCTTTCCCCTAACTGGGGTTGGGGTTGGGAGAGCGGGTGGAGGGTGGCACAGTGGCCTCTGGGCTGGGGTCATCTGCCACCACACTGCCCTCACTATCCTCTCCTCATACCCCTGCTGTGGACGCTGGGGCCACACAGGCGCCTAGTGGGACCTGGCAGACTCGGGCTGAGAGGAGCTGCGGGGCCAGGAGGCCGGGAGTTCCCTGTACTTTGCCTTTGGCAGCAACATGCTGACTGAGCGGTTTCACCTCCCAAAGCCCTGGGCCATGTTCTGTCGCAGGCCCACCTGCAGGATTTTAAGATTGACTTTGGCAAGTCCCAAGGCAAAACAAGTGAAGGTTGGCATGGAGGTACAGCCACCATTTTTCAAAGTCCTGGAGATGAAGCACGAGGAGTGGTATGGGAAATGAACAAAAGCAATTTAAGTTCTCTGGATAAACAAGAAGGGGCTAACGGTGGTACATATGTCCCAATAGAAATTAATGTTTACACTCAAAAAGGGAAAAAAAAAAAACCTGTTGAAGTTATCAGATGAATAATTATGAGACCACTCCCCTTCACCCCAGTATAAAAAGGTCATTTGCATGGTTGCAAAAGGCAATGGTTTGCCCCTGGAGTATCAAAAGAAGTTAAATACAACAGGACCAAATGACTACAAAGGAAGGGTCTCAGAAGAAATAAAAGGTATTATCAAAACAGGAGAAACAAAAACTCATCAGAACATAGAATATATCTACAGATATTTTCTCTATGTGCTAATATACTTTTAAAGTTTAGAAGAGGGATCTGAGATACCTCTATATTTAATATATTTTCAACCATGCTCTGAAGGTTTATCTCACTTGAGTGATTTCTTGTTTTCATACTATGAAAAGAAACTGGGATAGGAGTTAGACAATTGCAAAGGGGGCCACAAGGCACTGGGATGCACGTAAATGGATGTGGGTGCTCCTGTGAACACTTAGAAGGTATTTTCTCGACTTGATCTGAAGTATATTCTTGCTCTGTGGCAAATGACAGATTTGAAGCTTAATGATGGTGCTGGCGAATCGCTCTGCTCTGGAATGTTTTTTATCAGCTTAATAATAGCAAGCAAACTGCCGAGATAGTTGACAATACATTATTTTAATTATCAAAACAAAATGAAACAAAAAGAATAACATCACTATGGCTTCTTATTTGCATGAATGGAAACTAAAGAAATTTACGTACTGGTGTGCTCAAATGTGACATACATATTATTGCCTTAGGCAGCTGCATTGAAAGTGTCAACAATTTGACATAAACCATTTCATGTGTTTGTTAAAAATGTATTAATAAAAATGGATATAGACTACTTTCTTCTTATATGGTAGTTTTCTCTCTTCAAAGACATGGGCTTTATCTTTTAAGCCTTTCATGTCTCCCCTCCACCGCAGTCACATGGGTGGCTTAGTGGGTGACCATTAGACTGAATGTCTTCAGGTCATCTAGCCTTGTTATAAACATTGTAATTCAAGGAGTGGTATTACCATCACGGAGGAACTTGACGGAAGTGCAGAATTTCAGGTGCCGCCTACTGAAGCAGAATCTGAATTTTAACAGGATCCCCACGGTGCTTTGTATGCTCATTAAAGTTTGAGAAGCACTATTCTAGAGATCATTGCCAGATACTAGCTTATATGATTTTACAGCTTTTAAAATTATGTTTCTTATAAGACAATGAAGTTCCTATGTGTCAGATCGAACGGCTATCCTCCCATCAAGTAGAATTCTTCTCTTGGCCTTGCAATTATTTAAGGCAGTGAAGTGTTCAAATGAAATTTTACGAACAGAGCCGTAATGACTAAATATTGTTAGACAGAAGAAGAGGGAATACAATGCCTTTCCATAAGCACATAAGAGCATGGAAAGATTTCTAAACAGACTTAGATTACCTAGCTGTGTAACTGAAATGCAAGAAGTCCAGGTGACTGGCTGGCTGATTACTTATTGGGTGTCACTGCCATCTGCCAGCCGTGACTCATGAGCTGGGGAACAGAAACCCAAGTACAACTGCTGATGTCTTCCCTCTCACACATCCTCTTTTATTAAAGACAGCCGATGAAATTTTCAGCATGTTAACAAAGGCAGTCGGCAGCTTGCAACCCAGTAACACGGGGCTTGTGGCTCCATACAACAAATGACACCACCTCCTACTTCACAAATTAGGAAGGAGAACCAGACCTTTCTTGTTTCCTTGAAGAAAACAGATGCTTTACATCAAAGGGGCTGACTGGCAGCCATACTGAGGCAACAAATGACATCTTTTTTCAAATCTCTAGGAAATTATGCCTTTAGTGTTACTTGACTGTGGTCTTTGGCTTATTTCTCGAACATTGGAGGAAATAATAAAAGTTAAAATAATAGATGTATATTGGCGTGTGGTGGAGCAAAGACAGAATTATGAAGGTCTGAGTCTAGTCTGACACCCTTGGGGCTCCGGAGGAACCCAGCTGAGCTCACGGTGTCTCCTGAGCACACAGGACTGGAAGACAGTCATTTTCTTGGCCTTTTTCTATGATGTGGTCTTGAGAGGGTATCTATGGAGGGGGAATAGTGAGGCCATAAGGAGATTTAGGATTGGGAATTCATGTTTCTATTGGGAACAGGACGAAAATGAAGAAGTTTGAACAGAGGCCTGGGATGGGGCCTACAAAACGGTAAACAAGTGTGTGGTTGGAGTCTTCTGATTAGACAGGATTTGGAAACTCACACACTAAATGGGCCCTCTGGGACCCACTGGTAAATCAATAGACACAAGAAGCTCCGAAAAAGACGGACAGAGACAATAGAGCAATATTTCTAATTTTACAGAAATATTTACTTCCATTTAAAGTGATGTTGAAATTATGCCCAAAGCTGTATATGTACTGTTGTATGAACTAAGTAACTTTTAAGAAAGAATGTCTTAAGTTAGCTTTTCCCAGCTATTAATTAATATCCTATACATATTTGAGGTGTTTTCAGGATAACCACCTTTAACTTCCTTTCTGCATATGATTTGCAAACTTAAATTTTACATAGTCTGAAGTTTTTAATGGAGTCTCACTCTTTTTCAAGAAGTTACCAAATAACTTGATGTAGCCTGCATATTTCCATTTTACTGTATTCAGTTAAAATTGCTTACTCAATTGAATTTACTGGAGCAGTGACTGTACCACGATGCTTAAAAATTAATGGTATAAACTTTAAAGAAAAATATTCATGAAAAAGAGTTTTATGCATAAATTTAAGGGTTCTTTTATATCTATTATGCCTTGTACATGGCAGATATTTAATAATTACTGAATTACAGTTTTTAAGATCATCTGTCAGGCTTATGGAAAAAAGTATAATACAGACTGCGACAAAGTTAGATACCTTATTTCCCTCAGTTTCAATATCACTGTTCTTCCTCTGTCCCAATAGTCCAATGCCAAGCTAGAAACCTGAATAAATTATTTTTGATTCCTTGTCTTCCTCCATACATATGCATGCACACATATCCAATTGTTAAATCATGGCAAATTTACCCCAAATCTCCCTTATAGCTGTCTTCTAATTATAATCTGTCCCTTTCTCCCAACTTGGTTTAAAGTCTAATTATCTCTTCTTGGATTATTTAAATAAATTATTTTGATAGAAAAGACTGAAAGGGTAGCTGAATTGAATGATGGGTGACAGATAATTTGAAGGAATAAACACATGAGTAAAGCCATATGCAGTTTTTTCTTTTATTATAAATATTCTAGGCATACAAAAATTTCAGAGAATACAATAAAAGCTGTCTATTTGCCTAACAGATAAAACTTATAAAAACAACTGAAGCTCCCAAATATTTCTCACTGTTCCTGAACTCACCCCCATCTTCCCCCAAAACGACTATCATTGGTATTCCAGTGTATGTTTTACACTTTTATTTTTTGTGTACCCATAATAAATGTATATTATATATTCATAAGTTTTATATTTATAAATTTGTGGATTCATTATCCTTTATGAAATGCCATCCGGCCAAGCATCCGACTGGAACTTGAATTTTTGCTCATCATTTTGCTTTCAAATTTGTCCATGTTGATATACGTAAGGTTTAGTTCTTTCACATGAATTCCATTGAATGGCTACCATTCTCTAAAGCATGAACATACAGACTCTTTAATAGAGGGCTATCATCAATATTCTTGTGAATATCTCTACACATACTTATGGAGCGTTTCTCGGAGTGGAACTGCTAGATTATAGGGGATCTTAAACATTGCCAGATACTACCAAATTGCTCTGAGTGTGGTTGTTATCAAAACACATTTTCATCAACATGTAATAGGGGTCTCTTTATTCCACATCCTTAATAACACTTGGTAGTGTCTGACTTTTTAATTTTTCCAAATTGAGAGCTATAAAATAGTATGTTATTCTGTGCTTAATTTATTTTCCTGGTGACTAGAAAGGTTAATAACATTTTTATAAGCTTAATAGCTTTTCCCATTTTCTTTTCAGGGATCCACCTCTTCTTTAACATTTGGACAGAATAAGCTTTGTAAGGGTTTTCACCTACATGGTGACATTTGAAAGTTAATTACACAGAGCTCGCACTACCTCAAAACAGCCCCTACATATTAGAACTGTCTGGCCTGGTGTTTTCCTGGTCAGAGTCACTTTCCCAAGACTGACAACCACATAACCATTGTTTCTAAGATGAAAAATCTGTTATACACAAAATGGAAGAACCTAAATGTAGGTTGACTTTCAATGCAGGTGAGAAGATGACGACAGAAATCTGGACAGCCAGAGGGTGGGGTGTAAACAGGGGCAGCAGGACCCACAGAAAAGTCTCCCAGTAACTGCGGAAAATCCTGGACTACTGTGTGTGGGAGACGGGTGGCAGCGCCTAGCTAACTAGCATGCAGGATACACTTTTCTTTATGGCTTGCTTCTCTTTCTTTATCCAGGTTCCTTGCTTTCTGCCTTTTTTCTTAGTTTCTTTTCTCAGAGACAGTAAGAAAATTTAAGATGAACATGTTTCATATTCTCCCTCTCTGTATCACCCTCCATTTTCTACTGACACTGCCTAGTTTAGCACCTCATCTCACTCATAAATTCTATCAACTTCCTATTCTTGTCCCCACCTTCAATGTCTTCCTTACTCCAATCTATTGCCCATCTGACCATATGTCTTTCTTAAACACCAATGGAGCCTTAGGGGGTCAACCTGTGCCTAAAGAAAACAATCCAAACTCTTTAGCACAGTACTAAGAAACCCGTTACAACTTGGCACCCCAAACAATCCCTCAGTATACATTATGCAGGAGCCACGTGTAGCCTGTTTCTGTCATGGGCTATAATATTTTGAGCATTCATTTCTTATCACAGAGTTCCTTCGACAGGACTCTTCTTCCATTCTCTTTTCAGCAAACGTCTGCTCATTTTTAAAATGAGATTAGCCATCTCTAATTCATAGCTTACTTCTCTATGCTCCTGTAGTTCTGTCTACACACATTAACTGCAACTCTTATACCACAATGAATTATATCCACTTGTTGTAAGTGTCTGTCTTCTTTATTGGAGGGTGAGACAGATAGTGAATTTATTTTAATTGTCTTTATAGTGCTAGGGCCAGGTACTGGCACGTGGAAGAAACTCTCAATGCTTGCTGAAAGAAGAAAAATGTGTATGGTGTAGCAGAAACAGTTGGCCTAGGAAAGGTAAATTCTAGCCCAATCTCAATGTAATTTAACAAACATTTATTAACACCTACTATATGTCAAAGTCGCTGCCAGATACTCTAGATAAAGTGGTGAACAAGAATAACACATATTTTTAGAGTGCATGTGGCTTTTGCTAGCTTTAATTGCACACATGGCATTTACCACAAACTATTAGAAGGTATTCAATCATTATCTCATTTATGTTCCTTCAACTCAGGAGGTAAGTGAAACTGTTGTCCATGTCTTGTTCTAAGCACCATAACGGATTGAACAGATGAAGGGCTCACTGCACTCAAGGAGTTTATAGTCCAGGGCATGAATGCAAACCCTCCTACATCAAGAATGGCTCAGAAATGTCTACGGAGGAGATGCTAAGACTGAGCTGTGCAAGAGAAGGGAGGCCATGCCCTTGTGGGTACAAGGCTACTGGGCAACATGAATTAATCAGGCTGTTTGAAGTCTTCTAGTCTTCCAAAATGAGAATGGTATGCAACCTTTTGAAATTGGTGGGTCATGTTAAAGCCAAATTTGTTACTTTTTAAAAGCGTTTTTAGCAAACTGCTGAGGGCAGAGCCAACAGTGGAGAGAAGCCCTAATAAACAAGAGTGAATTTCAATTAGTTTGGAGATTAAAATATCAGTAGTAAATATCCATGATATTAACCCTTCTGAGACTAAAAATGGAAAATAAATATTATGAAAAATGAAATATTAATACAAGAAACAAAATATCTTTCACAAAATACTATGACCAAACAAAAACCTACAAGCAATGTAATGTTCCCAATAGAAATGATAGCTCTTTGTAGTCGTATTTTCACTGCCTTCACATTTTGAATAAAGGATCTCTGCAAAAAGATTTACCAAACTGTACATACAGCATGGGAAAACAATACAGGAAATCTAGCAATGGCACCGCAAATTCTGACAGGTAATAGAAATGATTCATTTTGATTCTCAGCTTCAACACAATATTTGTGTTTTTGAAATAGCTTTGAATAAAACAAAACAGATATAGGTGACAAGCAAGACACAACACTGTATTAAAGGAGTAATTTCCATTTGTCAGTGACACAGTTTATCTTGTGTGCTTCTCTCCTACATCTGCTCCATCCCAGCGGGTGTCACGAGAACGTTCGTTTAACTTTTATGATGGGTGTGAGTGCCACAATGTGGAGTGCTATTCATTTCTATGGCAATCAAAATGCCAATAGCTGTGGTTTGGGGGACATCAAACAGTGATGGTAACAGAGTCATTTCAAAGGTGGTGGTTATTTCTAACAGAAAATGTGTATACTCAATTAAGAATATGACCTAAGAAATTATTCTTCATTGAAGATGATCCTATTTCAAAGACAGGCTTTCCTGATGGCCTTAATTTCACAAGAACCTCTCTCACGGGATCCAAATGGAAATAGATCCGGGCCACCTTTGTTTCACTCGTGGCTTTTTATACAATGCAATTACTACATTAGTTATGATTTGAAATAAGCGCATAGCTCGTCATTTGCAGTAACACTCTTAAATAAGAGTTCTCCATCACTGAGAAAACACATGATGATGTAAAGTGCATGCAGATTAGAAAAATGAAAGTAAGTAGAATGTATTGAAGGTAGAAAACACTGAAGGAAAGACATTTAGGCAAGAATCTGCATAACAGGCGAACATCTATCTCTCTAAAACTCCAAGAGCTTTCTGCCCTTCTGCTAGAGAGCTCCTACAAAACCGCACAGCATCTTCTTCTTTTCTTTGAACCAAATTCCTTTCCTGTTTCCAGTCCAAATATGATTTAAGCAACATAATTCACTCTACACTTTATTCATTTCTTTTTAGCATGAAGGGGAGGGAGGAACATACGCATGCTTTCTCAATCATAATCATATTACACAGAAGGGTTTCCAGCTGTACAGGCTATCCAAGTGTGTATGTGTGAAGCGTGAGTTTGAATATATTTAATAAAATGACTGTTCATTCCAAGGATTTGAAACATGTCACTGGAATAATAACGTTGTTATTAAAATGGATTTCAGACATATTTTGGAAGTTCATATTTGGGTTTATAATATTTAAGAACTCAATTGTCAAGGAAGATAGAAGGAGAGAGCTAATTTGGGGGGGTTGGACATTTTTTTTTGTTATGAAAAATGGTCTTCTGATAAAAAAAATACAAGAGGTATAGGTATACTACTTTAACAAAATCAAAGTTATACTGGAGTAAAACTCAACAGAAGCCACAACAATCAAATTCAGGAAGCTTTTTAAACCTCTGTATATCACTTCTCTGACTGACTTCTGTGTTTGCCAATAAATAGCTTTGATTTGATGGAGGTCAACTGAAAGATACTAGTTTGCATATTTTGGAAATGACAGATTTGTTCCTGAATAGGACTTGCTGAAAATATTCATTTTTTTAAGAATTATGGAAATGAGCATGTCAGAGACCTGAAAACTGTGGATTAAAAATAAAATGTAGGTTAGGCATACACACTGTAAAGATGGGTAAGACATTTTTTCCCCTCTCATGAAGCAGATGGGGACCATGGTGTAAACAGGCAGGATTAATCCAAGGGTGACAGTGTCATTCAGAGCAATCCCATTTCAACATGACATTAGAAGGCAGCCACTGTTCACTCACAGAATGCAGAAACACATTTTGCTGAGGAAATTCACCACAGGCTTGATGCACATAGCAACTGGGACGTATTGAAAATGCTCTGAGTTAGGATGACCAGATCAAACCTAACAAGCAAGAGCAAAGCCATTCCTTCGGAAACTATAAATCTTTCTTAAGGCTAAAAATAAAATGTAAACACACTGTCTGATGCATGCGTGGCATTCTATTTGCACTTTTATAGGCCAAGACTTTGTTGATACATGCTTGGAAAAATAATGATGCAAGGTCTTCACACATCATTTCAGAAAATATTCCATCAGGAAACACCAATCAAGGTGAAGCCATGCTATATTCCAAGCTGTTACACTTGCCAAAGTGTCACACTTGCTGGACACGTAAAAATAAACATGGCTTGTGTGTATCTAAACTCATGGCAAATCAAGGGAGGTTTAACGGCAGAACTTCTGCCACTCACATTGTACAAGCTCACATATCAGCCTCAAGATCTTGACATTCAATTGCACATTTTGCCTCTATTAATATTTCTGAAATGTTCGTATCTGAAATAGCTACATTCAGACTGCATCAACTGTCTAACTTGAAGCTTGTAGTCAGCATATTTTTATATCTATAAGAATGTTTTTAAGACTGGCTTGATGACATTGGTTTGCATAACAGCTTCCAAAAATGTACATAACACACATTTTGTACTGCCTTTACCCACTCTACCAATGTCTTATCTCTTTTCTGAGCAACGATATTTTTGAAATCGCTGTATCTTACTTTTTTGCCTCTCTTCCTTAGTCTTCCCTGTTAATATAAAACAAAGAGGCAAGCAAATAACAAGCAATCAATAAAGCAATCACCCAGACCCAGAATCCAAGCAACTGCTGGCCTCAAATATATTTATTGGACACTTATTCACCCATACACCACAAATAACAACCAAAACAAGACTTGAAAATGAAGGTAGAAGAAAATAAGGTATTTTGGACCTAATGATTAATTCTCATATGCCAACTCTGATTTCTTGTAGACTCATCTTCAATACTGAGACAAGGAACCATCATGATTACGTGATACCTGTCAAACATGTTAGAAAATCAGAAAGTAACACATTTTCCTCTGCTAAAAAAACATAATTGTATATTGGCAAGGCAACCACCTCAAATAATGATCTGATATTCGACTACAGGAAAACTCAGCCACGTATCACCTCTAGTTATAATTCATGTCTGAAAAAGCAAAACAAGAAGGACTTCCCTCGAAGTACAAGAAAAGGCCCATCTCCACAATTCCTTTGTGCAAGAAACCAGAGGCAAGATCCTTTTCTGCTATTCCATACTAATTAGTCTTAAAACAAAGTATGTTATGAACACTTCACTAACTATCTAATTAAATTGTAGGCCATTTGTCTCATCAATACTTAATATCCACTGCATATGATAATTCAATTGAAATCCAGTGTCTTGAAATGGCTCAGAGAAATTAAGCTATGTTCTAATGCCTATAACTTAACACTTTTATTTACTTCAATCAGAGACAGACTTCAATCAAAGACTACGTTAACTTCTTTGGTTCATCCAAGAGAAGTAGGAATTAAATGGTAAGTATAAATGCAATATCCTTAGAACGTTAAGTTGTGGATGCTAAGAGAGCATCATCACTTCCAGTGGCCACGTGAAAGGGCAGCGTCCAGCACAGGAGCTGAATACATGTGGCTAATCTGTAGAGTTACTGAACTCCAGAAGCCGGAGAACCATGGGAGGACAGGCAGCCTGCCATCCCAAGAAAAGAAGGATCGATGTGTTAAGATATCTCTTACTTAATACCTGTTAAGTAAAGGTGATTTATGGAGGATGAAAAGAAAATTAATAACAATGAAATAAAATTTTTAATAAGGAAGTCACTGGGGAGCCTTTGTAGGCTGCAAATAGTTAAAACGGTATCTGTCCTGCTGATCTCTGACTATAATTTCTAAGATAAATTTGAGTCCTTCAATTATCTCACCCTTTATAGCCAATGTTCTTTACTTACTTTTTAAATGTCATTTGTTCACTAAATCATTTAACATCTAATTACTGAGCACCTACATTGGGGATTGAGCAGTACACAAAACAGTTAAAAATACCAAGCCTCAGGACAGCTGAGTGGCTCAGCTGGTTAAGAGTCAGTTTAAGAGCACGAGCTCTGAGCAACAGGGCCACCGATTCGATTCCCTCATGGGCCAGTGATGCTATGCCTAAGCTGAGCTGCCGCTGAGCTGCCAACAGGTGGCAGGATGGCTCAGCTGGTGAGTGCAGGTGCTCCTAACGATAAGACTGCCTGTTCGATGGTGGGCTATGCCCACCGGCAAAAAAAAAAAAAAAAAAAGAATAAAATAATAATAATAATAATAATAAAGTTTAAAATAAAATAAAATAAAATACCAGGTCTCAGGGAGTTTCTATTCTATTTGTAATACAGAGATACTTAACACAAACATATAAGTAAAATATATTACATATATTGTAATACATGATAGGGTAAAAAGTACAGCAAAGAAAGGGTTTAAGGAATGTATGTGAGAGGAGACCACAAAAACTATCATTTGTGGGTCATATCCAGCCCACTAGCGGCCCATCTAAAAATTTATACTTTGAAATGTTTGAAAAACTCAAAAGAAATAATAATCCATCATGGCACATGAAAATTATATAAATTCAAATTTCACTGTCCATAAATCAAGTTTTATTGGAACAATCATGTATGTATTATCTATGGCATGTATGTATTATCATGGTAAATGATCAGTTTACAATGGCACAGCTTAGTAGTTGTGATAAGAGACGTTATGGCTGCAAAGCCTAAACTATTTGCCATCTGGTCTGCTATACACAAAGTTTGCCGAACCCTGGTTAACAATATAAAATAGGGAGACCTGGAAAGGTCTTAGGAGGAGACAGTGTCTGAGTGAAGAACTGAAGGAGGTGAGGGAGTAAGCTGCACGATGGTGACATGATCTGACGTATGCTTCGAATGCTGTGTTGAAAGTAGACTAAGGAAGGAGTCAATTTCAGTATTATACGTCAGAAGTGCTGCTGACTGTCTTTGACAAGGGTAGCAGCAGTGGAAGCTGGCTTCTGCAACTAGAAGAATGAAGCACTTCACTGCAATGGGAAAGACCACAGGAGGAGAAGGTGTGGGAAGACCAGGAGTTCAGTTTTGAACTAGTAGCTTGAAGGGTCTCTACAAGTGGAGATGCTACATAGACACTGGATAGATTAGTCTGGAGTCCAAAGAAGTGAGCTTAGCTGGACATATAAATTTAGGAGTCATGGGTGTATCGATGCCATTTAAAGCCATGAGAGAGGATGAGCTCTCTGAGAGAGGGAGTATACAGAGGAGTGGAAAGTAGGTCAAAAAAAGAGAAAACTTTCAAGGTTAAGTGATTGGATGGATGGAAAGGAACCAGCCAAGGGGATGAAGAACAAGAGGGACCAGAGTTAAGGTAGCAGATGAAGAGTATCCTGGAAACCAAGTGAAGAAAGTGTTTCCAGGAGGAATGAGTAATCATCTGTGTCAAATGCTACTGATAGAACAAGTAAAATTAGAAGTGAGAACAAATGAATTTCATGTTGTTGAGTGTTGTTCTAGCAACTTTGACAAGAGTAGTTTTGGTGACATCATGGGACAAAAAGCATGTTTGGAGTAGGTCCAAATGAAAATGGAAAGTTTTGCTTTAAAGGGAAGGGGGAAAAGGGAGTGGTAGCTAGAGGCAGAAATGGGCTTGAGAGGGTTTTGTGTTTCAATGTGGGGAGAAATAACATCATGTTTAAATGCTGATGGGAAAAATTTCACAGACAGGGGAAATATGTTAACATAGGGAGACAGAGACAAGGAAACAAAGGGAGGGGGAAAAGGGGAATCACTGTAGGAGTAATGTCCTTCAATAGTCAACAACAGAGGCATCTAGTGAAGAAATGCAAAAGTTGGTTTGAGCTAGAAGTCTGGATAGTATACGCATAACACCAGGAGAAAAGGCACGGATGCTAATAGATAGTGGTGATGGAAGCTTGTGGAAGTTCTCTCTGCTGTTGATTTTATGTGCTCTTAGTCGAATTAGCATTCCTTCCCAGGTAACTTTGCTCTCTGGCTCTTCTAGATTATTATCATCTTGTCTCTATATTGGTATTCGATAACATTACCATGCTGGTTTATTTATTTATTCAATTTGGGATATATTGTGCTGTGGAGCCTCTAATCATTCTAGAAAATTCTGGGATATTCACTACTTTACTTCTTGGGCTCTGAATAAATAATAGATCTCATTGTATTCTCCAGTTTTCTTAACTTCTCTTTCACATTCCTCATTTTCCTTCCCTGTGTAGCACCCTAGGTAATTTGCTCATTAATATCTTCAATTTTACTAATACTCTCATTTCTGACTAATCAAAAAATTGAGGTTTGACTTCAATAATTATTTTCCTTTCAAGATCAATGGTGAACATGTTACCAGACAACTGAGTATCCCCGCACTACTGAGAAACTTTTAAGTTTTCTTTCCTATAGAAATGTTAAGTATAGAAATGTTAAGTCTCCTTCCTAGTTTCTTAGTTCCTTAGCTCTTGGCTTTGATTACTTTTCTAACCAGTTTGTAAATCCTAGACTAAAGATTGCTCCTAGCCTGAATCCTAGAATTCTCCTATCCCCCTGCTTCAGATAACTACTTGAAAGTCTGTCACTTCCTAATATCCCCCAGGCCAGTAAACTAAATGCCAAACCCATTCTGGGCCCAGACAATTGACGCCACCTGAGTGACAGGCTGAATGGCTACAGGCTTCATGAGAGTTAACAGATTTATTAATTAAAATCTATTTTTCCTCATTCAGGGACCTTGGGGATACAGAGGATACATAAACAAGATTGCCAGTCACAACCAAAGAAGCCAATACTGTCTTCCAGGTAGAGCTCAAGACCCCTTCCTCTCATCTGAGATCAGCTAGGGCGAGAGTTCCATGAATCCCCCAATAGGCAGGGACAGCTCTACACCCCTCCCCAGCAGGAAGCAGATACAGAAGAGACCTCCTGTCCCTCAGCTTCCCATAGAGATTTTATGGGGATCACGTCTCTCAAGGGGAAAACAAGGCAGGCAGTTAGAGGCAGGCATTGGGTCTCTGCATTCTTGCACATCCCACAGGATGTGACCGCCCGGTGACCTCCCGTCTCAACCCAAAACTTCTTTTCATTGTAACTATCTACCCCTGAAACAAATGGGTGCAAAATAGCAAACTAGATCAGACTAGTCACTTGCACCTGCGCAGTACCTCTTGTCAATCACAGGTGCCAATCAAGTGGTCTCACACCCAGAGAGGAACAGCCCATTCTAGAGAAAGGGGATAAAAACTCTAAGTCCTGGGAAATCCGCCCTTTTGGACGCCTCCCTGCTTTTTGACTGCTTTTTCCCTTCTTGACCGTTTCCTCCTTTTTTTGAGCCATTTGAGGCTCGCCTTTGCATGTGGTCCGCTCCAAACTCTTTAAAATGTACTATCCCTTTGAATAAACTACTTTTTCAGTACTTTACTCTGGCATATCGTTCAATTCTTTTCTCGAGCTGCCAAGGACCTGAACTTGACGCCGAGAAGGGCCCACTCTCCGACAACAAACCCGACAACACACATTGAAATATATAGATGGTATATTATAGAATTGTACACTTGAAACCTATAATTTTACTAACCAATGTCACCCCAATACATTTAATGACAATTTTTAAAAAATCAGTCTATTATGTATCTTTTTAATGTTTCATACAAAGCTATTCTATATTCTGTTTCTGACAATTTCAGCATCTGTAGTCACTGGAGGTCTATATATTTGATTTCTGCAGACTCTTATCCACGGTGGTTACTTCCTTGGGGTCTTGGTGACCTTGGAGTTTTCTTTAATTTATTCCTTGATCTTAATCTGAAGAATTCAGCAGGTCTGAATAGTGGATGCTTTTCTCCAGGTAGGATCTGTTTCTGCCTCAGAAAATTGCCCAAGAATTCTACCAACCTAAAACCAGCACATTCCCCCTTGTGGGTCTTGACTCAATGACACACTCTGCTTCACCATCCCGGTGGAGACACAAGTTCTTCAGCTGGAACGCAGAGCTGTTATGGACTCCATGCTGAAGATAACCTCGCTTCTATAGGTGACTACCACTTAGAATCCCAAACTCCAGTTTAAAGTTGTTTTCCTTTTCTTTTTCTTCCTCACTCTACCCCCTCTTTGGAAGAGTGGTTATCTTCCTCTTGAAAGCCCAGCAGCATTTCAGAAGGAGAACATCATTCTGTCCTCTACCAGGGGAGAGAATCTCTGTGCTCTGTTGTACTGACAGAAGTAGAAGTCTTTGCGATTATCAAAGTTATTGAAATTTGGACAGTTTTAGGAGTTGGCTTTAAAATTCGAAGGTGGTATATTAATGAAGAATTTGTCAACATTTATGGTGCCTGCATCCTGTGTGTAAGATCATTCTAAGTAACAGGAGGAGTTAGACAGAAAGTGGGTCTTGTTTTCAAAATGGTTTCAAGCTGAAGGGAAGGGAGAAAGTGGCAAATACAGATATGCAACATAAATAAAAGCATACAGATGGCTAATGAAACACTTGGACATCCTCCTGGAACGTTATTCACTTTTGGCTGTCCTCCACTTTGTTTAGCTTACAATTGAGGACCACTACAAAACCCACAGTTTATTTATCAGAAGGTTGTAGTACTTTTCTATATAGAACACTTATCACATGCGCATTTTGCATTTTGACACAACCCTGTGCTTATATTATATTTCAGGAGAATTTCAGTTTGATATTATATTGTCAGTACAGCAATTCTACCACTTGCCAAGACAATGTCCAATTTCATCCTTACACAATGAGAAGGAAAGAATTTGCTTTTCTTCATCTCGTGTCTCCCTTTATCATTAAGCAGCAAATTAGAGTAGCAAGCACTGCTACTTCATGGGTCAAATATGTTTATCCCGTTCTCCATTTACACAAAGGGTAAAACATAATGCACTTCCCATGCTGCTACAAGGACTGATGTTCACAGGATGGATGAGGGGTGTGTGTGCCTACCTTCCTTGCTGTGCATTTCTAATCACATTTTTTCTATGTGGGCATAAACACACCCACAGGCATATACACACTCTATGGGCCTGAACGTGGCAAAGGTCACCTAAGCTGCCAGAGGCTGATGTCAGTATGGAAGCTACTCATGTATGGATTACTGTCAACTGCAATATTTCTGAAATCATCTTTATAAGATTCATTGGCACCTGCTTTCCAAACATGCAATTTCCCCAGTGAAAACAAAATTAGCTGGCTGTTAACCCTAGGGATGACAAATTGTTTTCATTCTTAGTGCAATGTTTTGTTCAGTATGTATTATCTGCAAAGCCCCTAGGCCTTGTTTAGTCTTAGTGACTAAAAAGTCTGTCTTCTATTAATATACTGTGGATACCTTACATTTGTTTGCTGCTTCAAAATTTTTCAAAGCACATATCATTACATGGTCTCCTTTGATCCTTGCAATTGACTCAAGAGATCTAGATGCTGAAGAATTAAGTAAGTTGTTCAAGGTAACAAAACCAGTAATCAGTACTGCTGGGCCCCAAACCCAATTCTCTCCACTCGATTTCTTCTCCTCTTTTCACTCCACTATTCCAATTAATTATGGTGGCGATTCAGTGATTTTTTTCATTTTGATAAACACTGGTAATGATTCACAATGTTTGTCACAAGCATTTGGATAGATGGGATTGACAAATCCTACAACTATAATGTAAGGGCATGAGGCTATCTGAAAGATGAAGAGAATGAGAGACACAGGAATTGACAGATAAGAGAAAACCTATTTGTGCACCAACATTAATTTTTCTATGAATTTCTGAAACACAGTAAAAAGTATTTGGGGTCTATGAAATTATTCTTAATTTAGCCTTTATTTCTCACTTCTCGTACACTCAGTATGAAAATAAATCAATATCTACTTGAAAAAACACAAAATTTAAGTCTTTGCAATTGGCCCATTGCTCACAATAGTAGGGTTAAAACTCTAATGCTTAGCTATTTAAAAACAAAACACTGCTGTCCAGGATTATTTAATCATACCAAAAATTCTACTGAAATTTTATCTTTGAATGCAAAATAATGTTACCAGCAATCATGCTAAATGCCTGTGTTATTTTAAATTACTTGTTTTTTTATAATTTATCAAGTCCTATTGACTGAAGACTAAACATGTGATCAAGTTGTTTTTAGCTAGCCACTGAAGTACGAGGAAAACTGAGGTTATAAAACATGAACTGTGATGCTGCTAAAGCAATCCAATAATAAAATAATTTGTTAATCAATTTACATCTAGGATGTGCCATTCTTACTTTCTGGGAGAAGTTTCCAGAGATTTCGTAGTAGCTACTTTAGTGTTTATTAGGTGTCATAAGTGGAAAGATTATCTTAATTGCAGCTCATTCTCTCTCGTATTTGTTAGTGAGAAAAAAAGATAAAATAGTGTGCCAGCTAAGTAAGATACAGAATAACCTCACATATATTATTCAGTTTAGGAAGCATAACAATAGGATTTTTCTCCAAGCTGTTTTATCGACATAATTATGTGCTGTTTAGACAGATCATTCCTTCCTAACAATAATAAACATATCTCAGATTGTAAAGGTATGGATAAATGTATTCCCAAATGAGGAGGAAACATTTTCAGATATACCAAAACCACATACATCTCTCCAAAATGGCAAGTTGGAGCAGTTCTGAATTAGCGATACAAAGAACTTGACTTTAATCCTCACTTCAGCATTTACTACCTGGATGACTTTGGAAAAATTACCCATCACTGTTGAGTCAGTTTCCTAAAAACAGAACAAAATGAAACAAAAGCCTGCAAAAAGATGTAATTTTCCTTATTAGGGTTTATGAGGAATAAGTAACCAAACACTTTGCAAATTCTAAAACTCTAAAGGAGTATGAGATATTATTTTATAGCATGTTCCCAAAAGGAAAGCTGTAATATTTCAGTGGTAACATGCAAACTTCCAGGTGGTGCTTCCTTAAATGGGGGAAAAAAACCTAGATCAAAGGTGAAAGAAAATACATTATTTATAAGAGTAATGTAGCCCAAACACAGAACAACAACAGCACTTATTTTCTTTTAACTTTTGGAATAGAAGTTCTGTTTTGTGAAATTTTTAGTTGAAGAAGAACTATAATAGACCTTGGAAAATCTCTAATCTGGCTTACTCTCAAGAAGCATCTGAGGAGATATGCATATCTGAGAATAGAGCATACACACAAATATATTTCTTTTCCCTTCCTAATGTTGGAAGAATTTGTACTCTGAGAAAAACTAAAGTATATTACTAGAAGCAGAAGGCAGTTCAAAACAGCATATGCTTAAACTTTGGCTCTAAATCACAAGTGTACTTTTCAAATTCAAAAAGAGGAGACTAGATGTTGTGCCGTAAGAATTTTATTAGAGAAAAGAATTAAATCATACTCATTTGTTTGCCTATGGGGTTGTTTCTATTCAGTTTAGATAATTTCATTACTGTGATAAATCTTTACCATAAATGCCAAAGAATAGCACCTATTGTGTTAAGAAAAAAAGAATAAAATTAAACTTTAAATCAATAAATTAGGAGCTCCCTGAGACACAGTTGGGGAAGGAGAATATGTCATATTTCATTCTTTTACAAAGTAGAAAACTGAAAAAAAATACTGAACCTTTATTGAAGGATGCTGACATTAAGAGAATCTGATGATTAAGAAGGAAAACCACTCTCAGCAATAGAAATGAATCTTTCTCTTCGTTAGCATATTCATTAAAAGGATTTATTAAAAAGATATGACATACTCTAATTTAATTCATTAAAAGGGTATGACATACCGTAATCTACCTAACAAGACTTATCAGTGGGTATTTGGCTTGTTTTTACTTTCTTTGCTGTTAGAAATAATACTGCAGTACACAGGAACATATGCTACAAATTTTCAAGGATGAATTCATGAGGCCAGGGAGAAGAACAGGACATATGGACAGAAGAAGAGTTTCAAAGGAACAGAAGGGTAAAGTGCATGGAATTTCAGAGCATGTAGAGCTCATGGATGGCGAGTGGGGCTGGGAGGTTAGGAGGTAATCAGAGGACGTGCCTTGTAGTATTGGGGTAGTAAGCAAGGGCAGTGGGAAGGCACCGACTTGCCAAGAAAAGCTCATGGTTCACACATATGGTTTCTGATCAAACTTTTGCTAGAAAATGGTTTTGTTTCTAGCAAAAAAGGTGTGGGAATAGCTTGTTTTAGGCCACGAGAAATAAAGAGTATTTATGAGTTGTCTGAAAGGACCATGTCATAGAAGATGAAGGTCTTGTGACAGGAAGGGAGAACAGATTTGAGGGACCTGAGATTTGAGGCAGAGAGTAGATAGGGAGCTCTTAAAAAAGATTGCACAAGGAATTATGAAACCCTACACGAAGGCCGTGAAAAGAGAGGTGAAAAAGAAGTATCACAGCATGCCATTTTGGGTCTTATCTGATGGGATTTGGTGATCTGCTGGTTAAAGGTGATGAAAAAGGAAAGAAAGGAGAAGGTAACTGAACTTAGGTTGGCCACTTTGCATGGAGGGTAAATGTAATAATTAATGTGTAGGATTCATGAGGAAGAGATATTCCAAGATGGAAGGATGGAGACAGATTATTCTTAATCTGTCCATCTCTTTCCATCTCTACCTAGGACCAAACAATTACCTGCCATACCATGGACTACTACAATGGCCAATGAACTCTCTCTCTGCTTCCAGCTTGTCCCTATAATTCATTCTCCACACTGTGGCCCCAGACGTCTTTGTAAAATTTAAATAAAATTATTTTACCCTCACTCTTAGATCACCCAAGAGGTTTCCTTCTGTGCCTAAAATAAAATTCAGTCATTGTTGTCTACCTCTACAAACGACTACAACCTTACCTCCTGTCCCTCCCTCCCTCACACATATGTTCCCTCCACACTGGCCTTCCTTCTGCTCCAAGCTACTTTCCATCTTGCCTTCAGGACTTTACACAAACTGCTCCTCTCCACACGGGTGCATGGCTGGCTCCTTGCTATTTCAGTACAAGTTATATCTCACTTTTTAGAGAAGCTAAAAAGTGATTATCCAATCTAAAGTATAAGTCCCCTCATTGTATCTTATATTCTTAGGGCTTACATTTTATTTTTCCTCATAACATACATTATTCAATAATACTCCATACTTTATGTCCTTTCTACTACCACAATAAAAATCCTGTTTGTAAATGTAAGGACTTTATTGTGTTTACTGTTATTTCCTAATGCCTAGAGCAGTACTGACGATGAATAGGTAGGTAATAAACAGATACTTGCTAAATGAAAGAATATGTGCTTTGCTGAAAGTGTCCTATAGTACAACCATGTGCAAATACCTAGAAAGTAGTTCTGCACCCAGGAGAAAGATAAAGCCTGGAGACACAGCTAGAGGGATTAGGTCCAGTTGTACTATGATTGATCTACATCTTGTAGGCTCAGCTACCACAAGTATTTGTGTTTAAGAACAATTTTCCTATAATAATTACTTGTAAATAACTTAATTATATCCTTTCCAAGACAGAAAAGCAAACTAAAACTCATCTCTCCCAAATTCCTCTTTAGATGATGAGTAGCCTGAATGGAAACCTTGGCTCGGTCTTCAGTTACGTGTGTGATTTCAGGCAGATCCCCCATCTTCCTTTGTTGTCCATTCAACAACTATTTCTTAAGCATTCACTATGGACAGACACTGTGCTCGGTGTAACTGATACAGTGTTGAACTAAACATACATAGACTCTGCTCTCATGGAGTCTATGTTCTTGTGAGGGAAATGAACAATAAGTTAATTACACATTTAGATAAAGATCAACTATGATAAGAACTATACATATGAAACAAAGTACAGGGAGCAAATGGAGTTCAGAGGTTTTTCCTAGAGAATGGTTTTCAGGCTGAAATCAGATGAAGGAGGTAGAAGGCGCAGTTCCAAGTCCTGAGTTAGGACTAAGCATGGCAGATTTAAGACCCTGATAGAAAACTAGGCCGATGTGCTCAGAGAGCAAAGGTAAGAGAAATGTGAGATGTGACATCAGAGATCACCAGAGACCAGATCATGCAGGGCCTGAGGCCATTTTAAGGACGTCAGTGAATGAAGGAGCCCCTTCGTGCTGCCATCCACTGGGAGCTTTGTATCTTTCACACTGATAACCTACTAAACACACTTGGGTGTATGACTATGGTACACTTCGTGAATGTGGCAGAAAACCTATTATTCCAAACTGTGGCTCTAAAAACTATAAATATAAACTGTACACTCCTCCAGGTATGTAGAACGCATATTTGAATAATCTAAAGTAAACTGAAAAAAAGCAACTTGTGTTTGTGTTGGTTCAAAGGAATATATGTTTGAGGTTTGCGAGGTTTTTCTCTCAATCACGTAACATTGCTCATTATGTCAAATATTTATAATAGTAAGAAACCATCAGTTCTGACTTCAGAACTAGAGGCAGTCTTCCTCATCTGCGTTTCAATTTCCATTTCTGAGATCTAAGAAGAAAGAGCTTGTTAAGCAAATTAATATTGTAAAAAGAGTTTCCTGGAGGCATATTTAACCTACTTGCAAGGGCAACTACTTTATAATACATGGCTTCCATGCAAATGAGAAGCTACTAAATGTAAATTAGTTTGTTCATTACAGTAATCTAGAATGGTTTACAAATACATTATCATAGTTAAGAAAGTGTGATAAAGCTATAAAGCTGCATTTCTACTAAAAATCATCCATTCTTTATTTCCTTCACTGACTCACACATTCGACAAACCTGCTCCCTGGGGAATCCTCCCCATCTCAGGATATGGCAATTCCATGCTTCCGAAAGTTGCTCATGCCAAAAAAACATGGAGTATTCCTGGCTTCTCTCTCTCACACCCTACATCAAATCCATCAGCTAATACTGTAAATTCTACCATAAATGTACACGTTCACATAGCCACAGACAGAGCCATCCACCTTTTGAAGAATTCTCTCTTAGTTGCCTATGTCGGTTTCTCTTCTAACTTGCACTAATATGTCTTTTGGGAATCACAGAACTCCCTGATATCTTTCAATGGGTTCAACATGTTCATTCTTGGTTTCGTTCCATAACTTCAAAACCTGTGTCTCCAGCCCAGACTTCTCCTCTAATGTTCTGGCTCATATTCAGTTGCCTGATAGATATCTAGGATATCCTACAATCAGCCTCAACACATTAT
The DNA here is from genome assembly GCF_001890085.2 of Hipposideros armiger. NCBI lineage: Eukaryota > Metazoa > Chordata > Mammalia > Chiroptera > Hipposideridae > Hipposideros > Hipposideros armiger. The sequence goes on from NW_017731587.1 coordinate 986,326, forward strand.
TTACCCATCAGATATAGGCTCCTCCTTCAAGATTCCCTATTTGAATAACAAGTGCCAGACTCACTTGGTCACCCAAGCTACAAATTTTTCTCTCTTCTTTACTCCTTTTAAGGAGTCATCAAACACTGCCTATTTGCTCTTCTAAATTTTCCCCATATATTTGCCTCTTTTACCCTCCTCTACTTATTACTACTGCTCTAGTTTACGTAGCTTACTACTGTTCTCCTCATTTCCCAGACCTTAATTTACTTCCCCCTTTGTTTAAGCAAGAAAAACGGGAGGGAAGTTTCCACTGCAGAGATGTAGCAGGTATGAGCTTAGCATAAACTCATCTGTCACAATCACTTGCTACCTTCGAGAATCTCACAGAAACAAAACCACTAATAAGCTGACAACTTATTTAAAAAGAAAAAAAATTGAAGCAAGGAGTCATAAAACTATTTTAGTTCCTTTTCTTCCCTGTTTTATATGATACATTTGGAAACTCACTGGAGGTGCTGTTTCATTTGCTGAACTTGGCAGTTTCAACTGTCAGGTTCAAAGGAAATGGTAAAGTCTGGAGATGTCTAAAGGGTTGTGTTTTACTTTTTCTTTTCCTTTTCTTCACTTTTGGTCAAGTTCAGCCAGGGGAGAAAATGTAAAAATATAATATTTAAATATCACTTATGAACTTGATGACAAGAAATTTAGCTGTACATCTTATATTTCCAAGGATTTTCTCCTCTATACGTTTCAGTATTCATTACCCTGTGGGACCACTCCATATGCTTCTAAGGTAAAATAGTCTCTGCTGGAAGAATGTGTGTATGGGTGCATGTACACACACACACACACACACACACACACACACACACACACATCCTGAATAGGCAACAATAATAGAATTACTTGCAAATCTTCCAAGAGACAATGTGGGGATCTTTGAAGCTAGCGATACTTTAACACTGAACACCATCGTAACCACCTACGTAACCACCATTAAATTGCAAACCAGTTTGCAAATAGCCATTTTCATAACCACAAAGAATGATTGATACTTATTTAACTTTGCCAACTGTCTATTTCTCAGGATAAGGGAAACCCAGGTTCTGCTTGTCTGTTTACAGTTATAGTAAATACAACTTCATACAATTTGATAGAGGCATGCCTGATAAGGTGCCCATGGTAAAATGTTCATTTTTTAATCATGGGGATAGCAAGACCATGGATGCTATTTTTATTTAATTGAACTATGCAAAACAACCTATTACAAATAGCGACATACATTTAGAAAGGTCAGAGTAAACAATGAAAACAATATAAATAATATGATGGACACTGCTGATTGGTCCCCACTACAGTCTGGTTTTCCCTTCTTTCTGGGCACATAGCTGCCAGCTAGACACTATATTTCTCAGTTTCTCTTGTAGCCTAATTTGGTCACGCAATTAAGTTATCAGCAATAAAATGTGAGCAGAATGGATGTGTGTAACTTAAAGAAAAGAAAACCTTGGACTTCCTTTCTTTTGCTCTCCAACACATTAGGGCAAAGCCATTCCAGCAATGAGCTGTGATCACGCAGAAGAGGCTTTTGCGCCAAGCAACAGCAGAACAACAAATGGAATAAGGAAACACTTAGGCTCTATTTGACACTGGGAACAGTGGGCCAGTGTGCGAGAGAATGCTACCAAGTACACCCTTTGGGCGGAGGCAGGATTCTCTCTGCAACATAATGACAGCCATCAAGGCAGGAGGATAGTTAGGGATGCTTCATGGGGAGAAGCACAGCTCTTGGAAGAACATAAATGCATTTTTCAAGAGAAAGTTCCTAAATTCCATTTCTTTGTTCCCATCCAAACCAGTATGTACTTGTTGGTACTTATTTTGTTTTTTTTAGATTTTTTTCATTGGGGAATTGGGGGAGGCGAACAGCGTTGGGGAATCGGGGAAGGGGAACAGACAAGTTGCTGTCCTTTTGTTCTTCAGTCTAGTTGTGGAGGATGTCACTTCATTGGCCCATGTTTGGTATTATCATTGCGCTCTTCCCGGCTGAGGCAGTCACTCGCTGACCACTGGACGGCTGCTCACGGCTGCTCTTGGCAGCTCCCACCAGCTGCTGGCCACTCACAGCAGCTGCTGGTCAGCCCCACTGCAGCGTACGCCATCACTGACGACTCACGGCAGTCCAGCTCCAGGTTGAGCTGTTGTTCACCATCTTAGCTGTAGAGGGCACAGCATCACTGGCCCTCATGTGGGATCCGAACCGGGCCCTGCTGCTCAGAGCTGGCGTCCCAAGCCAACTCTTAACCAACGTGCCACTCAGCCAGCCCGGTACTTACTTTCTCATATATATCCTTTCATTCCCTTCCTCTATGTGCATAAGCTGGTAGTGTTAAACTATAGTGATAAATCTACAACTTGCATTTTCATTAATCACATATATTGGGTTGTCGGAACAGCCATGACTCATTTTTGCAATGAAAAACATAGAGAAAAGACATCATGACTTTTCCGACATCTTAACATATGTGTTTCCAGATGAAATCTTATAAACACAGTGTGTTCTTCTTAATAGCTATGCAAATCTCTATGTAGACTCCATCCTAAAACCATGCACTGAAATAAATTCCATATAAACTCAAAATCTAAATTGAAAATGAAACAGAAACAAAACCAAACCTCAGTATGAGAGAGGCCTTAAGCAAAACAGGAAACGCACATGCCATAGTGGAAGAGACAGACACCTTGATAAGAAGAAAACCCAATAGAAAAATGGGCAAGTGATACATGACAGGCAAGTCTCACAGAAGGTGATAAACAAATGATTAATACATAAACATATGAAAAGACGTACTTTCACAGTAGTGGTCAGAAAGAAGCAACTTGAAACAACAAGATATCAGTTTCTATTCTTCAGGTTGATGACAATGTAAAAGATGAACATTATTCATATCTGGCAATTATGCTGGTGAAATGTGAACTGCTATGAATTTTTTGGAAAATAATTTGGCATTATAGCAACTACTAAAATTTAAAATGTTCATCTTTAACTCAGCATCCGTACTTTTAGAAATTTATCTTAGAGAAGTAAAAACAAAATGTTTAAAAAATATGCGAAAGAAGGCTTTCTGTAGCACTTTTTGTAACAGTAGTGAGAGAAATAGAAAATGTTGATCAATAGGGTAGAATTATTTTAAAAAATTTTTATTAACTTTATTGGGGTGACATTGGTTAGTAAAGTTATATAGGTTTCAAGTATACAATTCTATAATCCATCAGCTATATATTGCATTGTATGTTCACCACCCAGACTCAGCAGCTCTCCTTCCATCACCGTATATATTTGACCTTTTACCCTCTTCTATCCCTCCCCCATTACCCTCTGGTAAACATTAAACTGTGTCTGTGTTTGGAAGTTTTGTTTGTTTGTCTTGTTTGTTGCTTTAGAATGTGACAAAATGATAGTAACACTTTGGTTAAGTTTTTCCTCTTCTTTCAAATGATCTTTGATTATATTCCAGCATGTTGAAATGTTTAGTTAAAATCCAAAGACTAGTTTTACATGTGCAAAAAGTAGTTAAGGAAGGAATTTGGGCAAAGCATGCTGGGAGAGGAGCAGTGAAGGGAGGGCAAATAGGATGTGCTGCACTTTAGAACAAAGCAGGTTTAGACAAGGAAAGCCTCAAGTGGTAACTGTTGTAGAAAACAGCCCCGACAATTCTGTAGACAGTTCCCCCATTCTTTGGGGGAAACCCTAAAATTACACATATGTGAATGGTAAAGTTCAGTTAGTGAAATTTGTATATTAACAGAACTGTGACTTTATTTGGCAGTCACAGTATACTGAGGTTTTGGAGTATCCAGGTTATATGACCGAATGTATTTGCTGATCTACCAACATTTCAATGGAATAAAGTGCAAGAGGAATCTGACAAATGTGAACTTCATTCAGGAGAGTAATATGACCAGATTAACAGTTTAGAAATATCACTCTGCAGCAACCCAGGCAATGGATCTAAAAAGGAGACAACTCTTTGCAATGGTAGGATCATATTGAGGGCCAATGCAAAAGCGGTGTCCGCATAGATGGAAAGAGGGAAGTCAGGTCTGAGAAATGAGAGAAGGGATGCCTAGCAAAATGACAGCCCTGGGACTGCTTTCTATATTGCCTCTTGCTTTAGTGCCATTCATAAATTCCGTGAATTCAGGAGAAAGAGCTGATCTTAGAGAATCATCTTAACCAAAGAGGTTAACTTTATGCAGACACTTCTGATATGTCAGCTGCTAGACTCTTAATGCATAACAAAGGAAACCGAACCTTCAATATTAAATCACAGCAAATGAGTTTTCTCTCTAAAGGGAACGAATGTCACACACTTAGCAGGATATCATGTTAGAATAATGTACTTTAGTGATTATATTTCATTTGATTTCTCCAACTGTAATTGGTTTCTTTCTTTTCTCCTTCACTCAGCACATGGCTTTTAGTAATTTTTTTCAAGACAAAAGTATATTTATATCTAACCTTCCCTTTCTAATGCTTCTGAAAATGAGATATCTCAATGCCACCCTTAAAACCCCTAAACCATGGTAACAATCTTATGGTATATTATACCTGTGCCTAGTCTTTCTGAGTAAATGAAGAATTTGGTGAGAAAATGAAGACAGGAAATAATGGGGACAGGAAAACAAATGCCTTTTCTCTACAGGTCTTCTATCATACCTCAAGTGTGAGCCCATGAGCCCTTGCTCACTATCATCCTAGGGTATATGCATTGAATTCTGCAAAATGTAGGGAGTCAAAAGAACGTGTACAGAAGCACAAGAAATAATAGAAAAATCTGCCCTTTTTTACACTATGAAGCCAACCTCTTGTTTTGCCTTTTCAAGTCCAGATACATGAACGAAAACCACCAGAGTCAGCACTGCCTGTGCAAAGGTCACTACTGATGAGAGATTAGCATTTGACGTTGCAAGGAGCTGTTTTTGCTCACGGCCATGCAATACTTCAGACTGAAATTCTCATGAGACTGTAAAGATGTTAAGGATTTAAAAACTTAGGATTTTACGGCTTACGCTTTTGTTCTTATACTTCTCACACAGCCATCACGCTGGCTAGAGAGCAGGCTATTACCTTTTATTTGATTGAGTTTTGGAGTGGTTATTGGGCCCAAGTGATTACTTGGTTTGGCGAAAAGCACATAAAAAAATACAAAAATGTGTCTTCTGTTTTGTGAATTAGTTATCTTCGGAAACACCATAGCTAATAATAGCAGCAATATTATGAAGCTAATAAAAGCAATAATAATTAGAGTGACATTCATTGAATGCTTACTATGTGCCATTCAATCTTTTCAATTAGCTATCACACCAACTCTATGCAATAGATATATTGAGGACATAGAGTTAATTAGTTCAAAGTAATACAACATGTAAGTGGCTGAAACAGAATAAAAGCAAAAGTTTCACTGAGTTTTATAGTATAGTAAAAAGCACAAATGACCAGATCTGCCAGAATAGCACAAATTAGGAAGTATTCGTAAAGAAGTGATCCAAAGGCTCATTATCAGTTCCATTTAAAAAACTGAGATGATAACGCTGACAAGAGCTAATCTTTATTGTGTATCTACTATGTTTTAGGCACTATTTTAAATGCTTAGAATCCATGATGTCCTTGGAGTTTCAAATGATTTTATGATTTAATGCCCCATTTGACAGAGGAGGAAATTGAAAGGCAGAGAGGTTAAGTAATATACCCTAGGTCACATAATAAGTGGTTTGGCTGGAACTGACTGACTAATGGAAGCAAGGTCAATCAAGAACAGAATGCTACCCTTTTATTGTGGCCCACAATCTCAGTGCCCATTAGAATCACCTAGGGAGCTCTAAAAACTAGGATGATGGGCTCCATCTTTGACCAATTAAAATCGGAGTGTCAGGTGACACCCAGGGCTCAGGATGTTACCAAAGCTCCCCAGGTGATTCTAACACGGTGAAGGCTGAGAACTACCCTATTGCACAAAGGCAAGACTATTATTTTTATTCTCCACAAATAACATTTTGGGCTCAGGTTCAATGACAGGAGGTATATTTAAGAATCAGTAGTAAATAGTAGAACTAGACCATTATTGCTTTGCTGTGGAAGAAAATTTATTAGCATTGATTGTAAGCAAGAAAATTGTAGATGACTTAAAACAAAGAGTCCCAGAGGGAATGTAGAATCTTGGGTTTATTTAATGAATGTCAAAGCCAACTCCCTTTTGAGTTTTAATTGGATAGTTAATTCACCCTATTGTTTCTAGAAACAGTTCAGGAATATCATGTTAGGGGAGGGCTTGCAGGATCTTGTTTTAATTGAACTCAAACAGATGGTTAATCTCCAAAATGTTAATTTCTCGCTCTGGGTCCTATTGTTCATGGCACTTTGATAGATGCAGGGCAATGTTTTTAAGGCCTAAGAAATTCCTCTCAATTCAAGTGAATATACATCACTATTTTTCCTACTGCTTTATGAGCAGGGTTTCAAGCAACAAATGAATTCCCAAAGAGAAGTCCAAGATGTAAAATTGTTTGCACCATGATGTAAACTGTCGGTTATCACAATTAAAAAACTATGCCATCTCTCTGGAGCAAATAAAAAGGCTTAAGAAAAAGGTAAGGTAAATTAAAGATAATGCGTGGTAAATCTTATCTGTTGAGGGAAGTGAGGGCACCTGCTGATTCCAGTGAGAGATTTTCTCAAAGGCATAGTGTGTGTGTGTGTGTGTGTGTGTGTGTGTGTGTGTGTGTGTGTGTGTGTGTGTGTAGCCACACCCTGAATTTCCCCCTTGTTTTAGAATTCTTCAACCAAGGGAACTCATGGGAGAACTAATAGCAAATGTAAATTATGGAGGGGGGTAAAACTGAATGCTCTTCTCTAATGATGGGACTTTTGACTCAATGACCCCATTTTAAAGAAAACATCACAATCAAATCCCCAGCCAATCCACCCTCTGGTCCTCGCTTTCTTAACCCACAGATATAACTCACTACCAGGCTAGTCACACGGAAGGCAGAAAGAGTCTGGAAAAAAATATTTTGCCTGGAAGGCATACATACTAGCTTAGCCAATTTGTTAATTTCATCTTAAATTATTTCTTTTAATTAAATCTACTGGGGTAACAATGGTTAGTAAAATTACATAGGTTTCAGGTGTACAATCCTATAATCCATCATCTATATATCGCATTATGTGCTCACCACCCAGAGTCAGTTCTCTTTGCATCACCATATATTTGATCCCCTCACAGTCAGTTTTCCCGACGTGTAGGCTATATTCTCTTTTAGAGACAATAGCCTTTCTTTCACTCTCATGGTTGAAAAAAATTACTGATTCACAGGGCTGTGACTTGTCATATTAGGTCTTTGGCTCGTTTCCCCTCTCATTACAGGTGCCTCACCAATTATTTTTATCATTTCCTCCTATTGTGACTCCACATATCAAAATAGGTCATCCACAGACAATAGCACAGGGAAAAAAATGATAAGATCTAGTCTTGTTTTTTTCCTCTCATAAAACTGACTAATGGGGAGGAAAACTTTTTGGTTCGTTATTCATATCCTAAGTTTTTTCACATACCCTTGTTCTTTTCAGCATTGTAATATTTCTGTCATGTTTCTTTTTTAAAGAAATCGTATATAGGGTCAATTATCCGTTGAGAGGGAGGTATGCCTTTTAGGGGTTAAGTTTTTGAAACTCATTGACAAATTTTCAACAAAGTCTCAGTGGATTAACAAAATCAGCATTCATCTTATTATTTTGTGTTTTCCAGAGTACTATGAGGCCTGTAAAGTATGCATACTATTGGGCCAAGCAAAGAAGATTAAGGGTTATGCTGCTCTTCTAGATAATAATAAATGTATTTTATTTGAAACATACAGCTCTATAGTAGCTGTCCCAAAGGATTATAATCTGTTTATTCTATTAGATTTGTTGTCACTTCTACCACATGCTGAGTGTCAGAATCTGAAAGTATGAACACTTAACAGTAGACCTAACTATTGGGGTGATTCTGAATTTCACGAGAGTAGGAATTCACTTAAAATTCCATAGAGCTCCTAATTCACAATGATCACTGTCTCTTGACACTCAAGTAGAGAGACTGAGAGATCCCAAAGACCCAGGGGGATGCCTGTCAGGAGGCGGGGGAGAAGATTTCAAGGTTCTCCATTCAGCGAGAGTTAAAAATCAACATTACCCTTGAAAATCTCTTAAAAATCACTCAAACTGCTCTTGCTACAAAACAGGCACTCAGTGTGTTCTTGGCAGTCAGTCTTGTTAACTTTAGTTTTATTTCTAGCATTCTAAAAGATCACTGTGTGGTGTGCTGGGCAGCCCATGATGTGGCTGGCTGGCATGCAGAGGCCAAGTTCATGGGGGAAGAGAAGGATGTACACACACATTTAAAACAACAGAACCACACTCAGTTCTGCACGATGTCCACGCTATGAAAGGATAGTGAGCCAGCAGAGACTGAGAGGACAGAAGCTTCAAAGAATTCCTTCGCTTTACTGACTGAGCATCTGCTGTCTCCCAGGCACCAAACTATGTGCTGGGGAAAGCGAAGTACAGAGAACAAAGTCCCTGCCCGCACAGGGCTCATGTTCTAGAGAGTGGATAATACAAATATATAAGGAAATATATAGACTGTAGATGGTGGTAAGCCCCAGGGAGAAAAAGCACAGCAGGATGAAGAGTTAGGGTGCAGGGGTGTTTCATAAGGGGCACGAAGGGAAGTCCTACTGACACGGGCTCTTGGAGCAGGTATTCAAGGCAGGGCCTGAACAAGCCATGCTGCCGTTTGGAGGGACAGCACAGCAGCTGAGGAAAGAATGAGGACACATGCCCTGAGGACGGAGCACACTTGAACTTCAGACCAGTCGCACCGATCTTCTCATGGTCTTTCTGGCCTGGCACATGAAATGGACTACTTTATTTAAAGTTATTTTCTCTGTGTTAAGAACCTACAGACAAATTCCTGTACTGTAAATAGTTCAGCACTCCCCGTACACCAGGCAGCATTCTAAGTACTTGACATGTATTGCTTACTTCCCATAACAAACC
>NW_017731587.1:995863-1024684 GCF_001890085.2 Hipposideros armiger
TATTAATGTACACAAAATATATATTCATGATTAAGGTTGACACTTTTGAGATACAGCATGAAAGGCTAAGCCATAGCTATTCTTAAAAATGTATTACAATAAAAACTCAATACATATTTGAAGGTGCTGGCTACACTGTATCAAGGATCATTTAGCATTATACACTGTTATTTCATCAAAACATTTAGTTCAAAATAGGCTTTCAAAATTGTCCTTTGTCAAACTTCAGTGGTAATGCATATCATGTCTGTCACTATTCCTCCCATCAACAGGGATCCTCACCTGTTCTGAGGCTACTGCCAAAACCCACCTGACACAGCTTTGGTTATTCCCAGAGCCCAGCAGACTTTAAGTGCCAGAGGACACACATGTTTGAGAGGTAATGCACTTCCAAAACAAAGTTGAAAATTCAAAACAGGTTTTAAAAAGAATTGAGTTATATAATATCTTCGTACTATATTTCTTATTACATAAACATCTTTACCACATCCAACTTCACTTTAGACATATGAGTATAGGAAAGGTATTAAAGTCAGAAAAATTAAGGACTAAAAGATCAATTATGAATTATTTAATAAAAGCTTTTTGCTGTAATATTCTCTTAACAAAATTTAAACAGTTAAAACACCTACAATTAATTTATCATATTTCTAAGTTGGTTTTTTGTTTTCCTTTTTGAGGATTTTTTTTTTGAAAGGAGAATATATATTGCTTTATTTTTATGTAGGGGAATTTCAGATTCCTGTGTATTTAAACATTTTGTACAAGACACAAAATTACAATAACCTTGATATATGAACTTCTCTCAAGTGTATCTATATCTCATAATAAACATATATAGTAAAAATAAAATAAAATCTGATATGATGCACCCAGACCATTCTACCATAACTCTCATGTAAAAAGGATAAATTCAGTACTAGTAAAACTTCCCAAAGAAACTACCAGGTAAGTATGAACATATTGTCCAAATTATCTGGCCTTCCAAATCCTAAGCCAATATTTCATAAATCATTTTACTTGCATTAGTTTTTCTAAGGACTTATTAAAGAAAGGAAATAAGTTATCTTTATGAGAAAACAAGAAGCATGTGTACTGTGATTGGATGAGTCAGTCCAGGGCAAAGTAATCAATACATTTCAAGCAATACAAAATAATTACTTTTTTGCTGTGTTTCTTGAAGTCCCTAAATAGCCTTTGAAGACATGACATGGCAAGTGATTGAGTTCATGCAGTTTTAGGCATTGTTGTATAAGCCGTGGAAGATGCAAACTTTCAGGACTCATAACCTAGATAAACCACTTGTGAAAAAAAGAAGGAACAATGTACATCTCTGACAGGGCAGGGATCGCGACACCTTGTTTCTCATTATATCGCTGGTGCCTATTTTAGAAGCTGATGTATACTAGGCATTCTGTTTCTCTGAATTTAAAGCCTGTGCCATTTCACTTTTCAGTCTTTCTCCAACTTGTATATATAGACCGTGGGGGGAGGTGGGGTGGATATGGGCATACGTTCAAGGGTTTGTGAATCCATCTCAAGAATTTGTCAATTTTGATAAATTGCACTTCTCCACAAAATGATTAATATGCAAACATTCTAGACAATTTGAGTCACCACATTTCACATAAGAACTATCCCTTGATTTTAGTGCCTCGGGTTTCATTTCTGATCATTATTGAATTTTTCGTAGGTAATCTTATACGAGAAGCAGGGAGTTAAAAGCAGAGGTTCTCAAGCCAGACTGCCTGGATCTGTGTTCTGGCTCTACCACAAGGTGTCAGATATGGAACAAGTTATAGTGACTCAGTTTCCCCAAATGTAAAAAGGGTGTAGAATTCAACTTTTAATGTTTAACTAATGTAGATGTTGATAGGTTGACAATTTCCTAATTTAAAAGAAGACAATTTTCTGGTACCCAACAACTTTTACCTTCTTGATATTATTATTCCCATTTAGGTAAAAGTTCTCTTTTTTACAACATTGAGTATGTGTGGAAAGGTTCCTAACTTCCAAACATGGAGACATAGTTTATATAAATTCAAATGTAAATAGCTGGTTTAAAGCAATGATGTGGTTCTAAAGTGTTTGGGTAAAATCCATCATCTGTTCGCCATAAAAGTTCCCTACAAGTAGGCAATGTTCGGGAGTTACTGTCAATCAGCATACTGGAAAATAAAACGATCATGTCAAATTTCTCCATGAAGGGAAAACTAAGTATATGTGCATATTTCCAGTAAAGATTTCCAAGACATAATCCTCTTCGGGTAGCAAAATAATTCCATCCTCAAGACTTGAGGAATCTATTGCTTTCAATGCTAGTCTAAGAAAACTATAATAAAAAATGAGGCGTTAAAGTGGGTAAAAGTAACTAAATGTAAGTGAGCAATTATAAATTGTAAATAGGAATCTGTTTCTCCACAAGCAAATTCATAAATCAACACAGATGTCCTTGTATTTGGGGTTTGCTGTTTAAGTAGATTGACCTACAGAAATACATTTTAAAAATCCTTTGGTCTTTCAATATTTTTGTATTGACACTTTTTCAAATACAGTTTTTCATGATTTTGAGCATCATTTTAATAATGCATTTCATCATGGATGAAGAAGTATCAATACATATTATGGATTTATTTATTACTGCAGGTCTGATTTGCTGTTAAGTTTGATAGCATATTTATGGTTACAAGTAAAAGAACAGCCAGTCGAAACAGATGAAACCTATGACTACAAGAATTTAACAAACAGTGTAACTATTTGGGAAAAGATAGTGAACCTTTTAGGAGAAAAGAAAAACCACCATTGGCTTCTCGAGAATTACAGTGGAAAATGCACTATATGTTTAAGAGAAATAATTTGTTTTGCAGAAAAACTAAATCAATATATGTTGAGAATTTTACTTGTTTTAGTGAGTTTCATTAGGATTCATATATAAATAACCAGTGAAAATTATTTCAGTAAGTGAAATCTAGAGATAAACTCTAGTACAAGTATTGATTCCATGGAGAAGATCCAGCTATCTCTCAGATGATTAAATACTGAAGTAGATAAGGATAGGGAAACTTAGAGAAATAGGAAAAAAGAAGTGATTGGTAGCAATAGCACTAATGTTCTATACTTATCCATTCTAGAACTTTGTCACATCACACTTTCAAAATACACTGTTGATGATTTCTACATGTACTTTAAGCAATTAATTTTTTTTCCTTATGAATTGTTAGAAGATGCATATATATACCGGGGGTGCCAAAAAAATGTATACAAGTGGACACTTTGGTCAGCGTTGCTCAAGCAGTAGTTCTCTGTAATCAGACGTGTCTGGACACTTTGAGCACCTCTTATAATTGCAGAAGTCAAACATGACTTATATTCATCTTTTGTTATCAGTATATATTGAGTATTACAATTTTAATATTTTTTTCCTTTCTTAAAATGTGTATATAGGGCCGGCAAAGTGGCTCAGTTGGTTAAGAGCACGAGTTCTGAGCAACAAGGTTGACGGTTTGATTCCCACATGGGCCAGTGAGCTGCGCCCCAGCTGAGCTGCCACTGAGCTGCTAACTGGCGGCCAGATGGCTGAGCTGGTGAGAGTGCGTGCTCTTGGCAACAAGGTTGCTGGTTCCACTCCCGCATGGGATGGTGGGCTGTGACCCTGCAACTAGATTGAAAAAAACAGCAACTGGACTTGGAGCTGAGCTGTGCCCTCCACAACTAAGATTGAAGGACAACAACTTGAATTGCAATTGATGGGTCCTGGAAAAACACAGTGTTCCCCTTCCCCAATTCCCCAATAAAATATTAAAACAAAAAATGTGTATACATTTTTTGGTACCCTCTGTATTTAACCAAATTCTTCTTCTTTTTTTTTAAAGATTTTATTGGGGAAGGGGAACAGCCAAGTTGTTGTCCTTCAATCTTAGTTGCGGAGGGCACAGCTAGTTCAGCTCCAAGTCTAGTCGCCATCCGGCCCCCTGTCGGCAGCTCGTGGTCGCTCAGCTCAAGGTGCTGTGTTCAATCCTAGTTTGGGCATCCCATACGGGAATCAAACCAGAAACCTTGTTGCTAAGAGAGCATGCTCTAACCACTGAGCCATCCGGCCACCTGTTGGCAGCTCAGGGAAGTTCAGCTCAAGGTGCCATGTTCAATCTTAGTTGCGGGTGGGGCGTAGCCCACCATCCCATGTGGGAGTGGAACCTGCAACCTTGTTGTTAGGAGCACGTGCTCTCACCAGCTGAGCCATATGCCACCTGTTGGCAGCTCAGTGGCAGCTCAGCTGGTGCGCAGCTCACTGGCCCATGTGGGAATCGAACTGGTGACCCTGTTGCTCAGAGCTCGTGCTCTTAACCAACTGAGCCACTTGGCTGGCCCAAAATTCTTGAGTGATAAAGAGAAGCTCTTGATTCTGACATTAACTAGTGATAAGAAATTTAACATTCTAACAACTCAGTCTGGGAAAATAATGTCATCAAGGATGAAAAAAAGCTCTCCTTGACCAGGGGAGACAGGCTCTTCTAAACCGTCTTTTTGACTAGGCCTCATCCTCGGGGTTTCTCTGAGGCATGCCTGGCCCTGCTGCAGCAAGAATTCTGCTAAGTCAGTTTAGTGAGAAATACTTCCCCCTCATGATATCTGATACCCCTTGATATCTGATCAAATTCCTCATCCCCCATGCTCATTGGCTATAAATCTACAGCTGCTTTTGCTGGATTTTAGGTGGAACCCAATCTCCCCCAGTGCAGTATTCTTGACACCTATCACAACAGTCCTGAATGAAATCTTCCTTACCATTGTAAAAAGTGATGGAAATTTTTTTTTCTTTAACAAGTATATAGAACTTTCAAGAGAAATTAATTTACCAATTTATTAATTTTTCAGGATCTGCCCAACTTTTATTTGTCTTTAGGGTAAAGTGTAACATAATTGTATCTGTAGATATAAGTGAGGATTTGGACAGATAATGAGTTAGGAAGAGAAGAAAGATAAGGAAACAAAAAAAAGGGGGGAGGGATGGAATGGAAATTGCGGGAAATTTGGGAGAGGGAGGGAATGAAAATTTATATACAACAGAACTTTTTGTTAATGTTTCAGTGTGTATTTATTAAAAACATGGCCCCATAAGGCCCATTGAGGATTAGAAACATAAATGCCTGAAAATAATAGAAATGGGGGAGGTCAGCTGTGGAACTAACGAAAGGGGATTATGAAGAATGCAGTGACTGGGGGTGGGAACAGGCTCATCCTTCTAAATGGTGGCAGCTACTAGTCCACCCTAGCTGATACTCCCAGGTAGCCAGTGTACTTCGATTAGCTAAGTTTTCAAAGAAACCAGGAATCCAATTTCTCTGGAGGAGAAGGGACTAAATGTAATTTTAGTGTGTGGTCCCTACAATTCAAACAATTATAGCAATAAATCCATGCAAAGGATACCCCCACAAAGAAATCCAAGTAAAAATAAACATGCTTGGAATCAGAGAACATAATTAAGTGGAATTTCCCAAAGGATTCAATGTTCCTCAACCTAAATACTCAAGCTGATTTTCTTTATACCCAAGAGCCACTTGAGTTCCTGCCCATGTCTTATATCCCCCCATTTTCTTCTGGTTATGAATCTAAAACACACACAATGCATATACACATTTTTTAAAAGTGATGTTTTAAAATGATTGCATGCGGGATTGTGGTGAATATCAACACACTAAGGATGGAAAAACTATAAATGCAGCTGAGCTCAGCCTAACTATCTGATTCCAGTATAGGCTACACTAGCCCACACCAACAGTTAGTAAATAAGTGGACTCTACTAACTAACCATCTTTGTTTTCTAAGCATGAAGACTTACACAGATGATAAACAGAGGAAAAACAGTAACCACTTCAGAAATACATTTTTGCTGGTTGATCCAATATCTGCCAAATGGAAGTACAACACAAATCAACTACAATGTAAGCAGAGAGAAGTGAATGCACCCAAAACTAGACTTTGTAAATTGCTAGAAGAAAAGAGCAGCAACATCTAAATAATTTGGAGAGAAAAAAAAAAAAAAACAAAGATCTACAGTGGAAAGGAGTTTGAAGACAGATATGGGTGTGATGAGACGAAAATTGATCCTGGTATAACTGAAACTCTCAGGAAAGTGAGCATCTATCTTGCTGAAATTGGACAAGAAGAATTAGATATTTGATTTCTACTGATGTGTGCATAAATACATATAATATCAATGTGATGATGCCTATGTATGAAATGAAGTAGAATAAGGGTTTGTTGAGGAAACTAATGGCAATTTCACTCTTGATTGAAACCTATTTATTCTGGGTTTGTCAACTTACCTCACTCCATTTTCTAACTGTAAAATATATAGATGTACATGCAACTGAAAAAGCTAGTGATAATGGGAAATATATGTGCAATATAAAAACACATTTTACTCATAAAATCAATCTGGTTATTCTGGGATCCACATAATTATTAATGTCTGAAAGTCAAGAGACGCATGGCATGCAATTTTCCCCACATCACAGGAGCTTGCGGCGGGTTTTGGAAGATGCCATATGGTTCTTCCCCCATTTACAAGCAGATATGTGGTTTAACTGCTTCCCAGACAAATTATTATTAAATACCTTGTCATTTTTTTCCCAACCAAATGACAACCTCAGTAATTTCCCTCCCAAAATTCTTTGTATGGTCAAATCTGAATCTGTCTAAGTTATTTTCATGGTATCTTATTCTAATTAGAGTTGAGGATTAACTTTCCCATCAGAAACCAAGTATGACTCAGAATATTCTCTAACTCTTCCATCACAACAGCCCAAGTAATTAATTCTTTACCTCTCCCCCAGACCCCAGGCTTCGTGGTTATTTCTACTGCAGAGCCATATCTCCCACCCCGCCCCATCACCATAGTTACCATAAAAAGGGTAATCCAAATTGAAAGCAATATACTGTAGAATGTGTGGACTATCTCATGACACAGCTGCACTCTCTCAGAGTAAGCTCTTTTCTTTGAATCACCTCTTTCTCATTCTGATCTTTTGACACAGAGTCATTGTTAAAGAGTCCAAATGGATAACATTGGCTTTGATTTTATAATCATGCTCTGAAATAATTTATGTTCTAAGTGCCTGGGAAAGATATAATCTGATCCTTGGAACACATTCCCCTTTAATTCACATATAATGAATGTGCATGGAAGAAAATTTATAAAATCGTATACACATTAGAAATATAAAGGGTGAATACAACATCTAACATCAAAGTCAGAGAGCTGAATCAAAACCAGAAGTGATATACCAGAGACTTCAGAACTTCATTTAGAATGATCACAAAATGGCTAATGGCTTAATGCGTATCTCACAAAAATGTACCTCTACTGGCATCCATTTATCACATATCGTAGATACTATAGGCCAATGTGAAATATTGCCTGCTGTGTGCCTCAGCACATCCAGCTGTCCACAGGTCTTTGACGTTGTCAAATTTGCCCTCTTGCCTCAGGACAGCAGATAACCAAATAATTAGGATAGAAGAAATTGACTACCTAAGCTCATGTCCCTTCCATTTCTAAATTTTGGTTTTTTCCTCCTATATCTTTGTTGTGTATTTTTTTTTCTTTAGTCTTTGAGGGAGGAAATGATCCTTTAAGATCTTCAATATTTCATTTGCTCTCCCCTCTATTTGGATATATTTTTAGTCTCATATTTAAACACACACACCCTTTAACATTTATCTTTAACATTTAATAAAGACATACTTAATATTTCTTTGGTATTGTTCTGTCGCTTTCATTTACCTCTAAATGTATTTACAGAATAAGTTTACAACCTCTGCTCCCAATTCACCATTTCCTCAATACCATAAAAACTGCCCACATCACTTGCATGAAACTGAACTCTTGAAGGCAGCCAACGCCATCTTCTTCTCTGCAGTCATAGGACTTGCCCAGTCACATTTGAGCAGCAGTGGACACTGCTCACCAACACTGATTTGCCATTGTCTCTCGTTTTCCTTATCCTACATTCCAAATGTAGTGATTCGCCAAGGTTTTGAAATTAACTCCCTTCTCTCCTTTTGTACATTCTCGCAGGGCCTTGGTGATCTTACCCACCTCTTCAGTACTATCTCCTTTTTGTAAATGAGTTCCATAGCGTTATTCCTAACTGTGGCCTTTCCCTCAACTGCCCACTTCATAGGAATATCCCATAGAATATGAGAACACCCTACTTCTCAGAATCTGCTTGGTCCAAACTTAACACTTACTTCTTGAAATACACACACCCTATAACTGCCCTATTTCTGTTTAGGGTATCTCTTTTTTTCTTTTTACAAGTTATCTAAATTCAAAATTTTAGAACACTCATTGCACCAACTAATGTTCCTACTCACATCCTATCAAATAATCTGTTTATTTCCCCTGCAAGATCATTTCCATTCCATTGTGTTTCTGTACTTTAGGATCTATTACATCTTAGGCTTATGTTTTTCTATTACAATGACCTTTTAGTTGGCTTACTCAAGGCTACATTTCTCAACTCTACTTTCCCAAATGCAACACACATTCTTTATTACATCATATAAATGACCATCTTAAATGATCACTTTCATTATGTCATCCTGCTTAACACAATTCAGGAATATACGCTCCTAATTTTTAGTATGATATTCTATGCCTTTCATTTGGTTTTATCTTAGTTTCCAGTTCTCTTTTGTTCTTCTTCTTCTCTACCTCCCACCTTTGGCAATCTAAAACATATCTGCTTACTCTTTCTGAGGGGTAGTTCATGTACGCTCCATGTCCTTGTTCACACATATGCCTCAACCAGGCAGAATTCTTTTTTCTCCTCCTGCTAAAATCTTCACCTATAAAGACCCTAGTATTTCAAGATTCTCTAAGCTTGCCAACTCTGTCTCAATGCCTTCTAGGATCAATCCAGCTGAAAGCAATTTCTCCCCCCTGTGCATTTTCCCAGTACCTAGCTTATAACCCTCACAAAGCACTTATTAGTATTATTCACTGACCTCAAGTGTGAGGATTTGGATCCACATATTTTCTCCTCCACTCACTCCTCACATTAGATCGTACATTTCTCAAGGTCAGGGTTAATTTTTCATAACTTTGTAATCCTACTGCACTTGGCATAGGGTCTTATACAAAGCTAGTACTTGATTAAAAAACTAAGTTGAATAAATTTAGACTAAAAACAAATACATCTAGAAAAACATATATAGATGTGATCATTAGTAATTACTCCCTTCTAACTCTAGAGTTTACCAGAAGCCAAGCAAAAGTGGGTGACTTTGTACTATGCAAATTCACCATTCTTCATATTCAAAAATCCAGAAGTTCATGCAGAATTTGGCTTAATTCTCACAGGAAGAAAAAAACCGTTTCATTTACATGTTCCCTCTAGTCCTCAAGTGTCAGCACCTTTTGATGTGCATAAGTGGGAGAGAAGACAGGAAAGTGTTATGTTTCTAAAGCAACCCCCACAGAAAGATCAATTTTGTTTATAAAAATGAAAACCTAAAAGTGGAAAAACTTAAATGGAAATTTTGATAAAGTTTCCCATTACAGGAATATGTTTTAATATAATGAGTTTTCATTTCAGAGCAATTCCTCCCCAACCCCCCAATCAAATAAATAGGATGAAACATTTTAATGGTGTAATTTTTGTACTAACTATATTTATCTCATTGTGCCCTTCAATAAATGACAATGTATCGAATATCCCTGATGAAGAGAGCATATCAAAATCTAAAACTTAAAATTATATGTGCCTATTCATTTATGCTTCTATTATTCTAGCATTTGATAGCTGGATTTCTTTGTAAATTCTCTATAAAATAATCCAAAAAGGCAATTATTAATTTTAAAGTAAATTTTATAGAAAAATATGGCTTTTGTAGAATAGAAAAAAATAAATTTATTATGGGACATACTGAACACATGGAATAGGTATTTTATTCAGAGAAAATACATCCCAAAGAGAATCAACAATCTAATTATGACAATAAGTGATGTACACAAGGGTTGCAACCACCTATTTTATTTTGTATAGTAATGATCTGACTATTGCATTGCTAAAGTATCCACAGAGTCCCCACAGACAGCGACTAGTTGTTGTAAAGACATTTAAACAGTCAAAAGAAATGCTTTATGAAAAATAAGAGTAAGATGAGATTACCATGTAGACAACAAAAATAGAAAGGATAGTGAAACTACTTAAATAGGGAATGGAAACTGAGGTGTGTGTACTATGCTCTCAGATAAGTAGGTAACTGAAATTTATTAAGTTAAAGCACAGAAATAACAATGTTTTTATGACAAAAAATAAATAGCTGTGAGCAAGACAGATGTGAGATGGATGCTTTAATTTTGATCTGATGTTAAACTGCTAATATATCATTACACGTGCTGTTTAAACAGGTCTTTTCATTTCAGAATAAAAACTTTTATTATTGTATTTTATCAGTCTTTCCTTGGTGGCATCTTCCTTACCTAGATTACATACAGGAAACCAAAACACAATTCATAAAACAGATGGGAAAAGACCCCATCTGTTGATCCACCCACTGTAACATTATTTACTTACTGTTAAATATGAGCACGGTATGCTATCCAAGTCTGCAAAATACTTAATTTAGTGTTGCTAGATAAGGGAAGTATCATTTGAATACCTGTATGTTTCAAAAGCAGTCTGTACCATGTTTATGAAGAAACTTTTGGGGGTTTCAAAAAAATGACTTTGAGTTGGAGATTAAATATTGATTTTGTAATTTGGCTAGTCATTTAAAAGAAACAATCTTGTAAGTCAGGCTTCAATCTTGTGGTACCTCAGTGTATTTTACATTTTTTTAGGGCAGGTCAAATAATCAGCTCTTGTCTCACTAATCCATTCCAATGTCCCGAAGAAGATGTTCTGATCAGCCACTTAAAGATAAAAGTGACACTCAAGTGAGGAATGCACAATGAAAAAAAGTTGAACTTATTGTGTACACTAAGAGCATTGTATTTGTCAATGTAATGGGAAACAAACAAACAAAAAGGAATTAAAAAAAAAACCAAAAAACCCCTATTTCTGTCTTGAATGAAGTTGTAATTTTAAGGCCTCAAATTCGACCCTTTTCTTAGAAATGCTACACAAAGGTGCCCAACTTGAGCATTCACAAAGCCCTTTTCCTGCTCCATTTTTCTCCAAAGCACTTATCACTGTCCGGCACACCATATACTTATTTGCTCCTGCTCCATCTCTTCAAACTAGATTGCAAGCTCTTAACAGGCAGGGACTCTTGTCAATTTTGTTCACTGCTGTGTATCCAGTGCCTGAAATAGTGCCTGGCACTTAACAGGTACTCAGTTAAAATTCACTGAATATAAATAAGAAGACCATTATTATTTTGTTTTCCTAGACTTCTGGCTTGCATTTCCTCTCTAAGTATAACTAACTGCATTTTTTTCTATCAAGCTTTCCCTTAGGCACACAGCAGCCTGCGTTTCAATGTGATTCCACTTATTAGGTGTGATACTGGGTGAATTCTTATTAATTTCTCTGAGCTTCAGCAGAATGGGGGTCACGGAAGTATCTGTGGGTTGCCAAGAGAAATGAATGTGGGAACTCACATTAAGTACTTAGCACAATGCTTGACACAAAATTAAGCGTTTCATAATAAATGTTAGCAGTGACTGTTCTTACCATTATAACTATTAAAATATTTTCTTCTGTTGCAAACAGCTCACCAATTCTTATAGGACCTCACAATTCATGAAGCTGGGGGCATTTAGATTCAGGGCTAAGGTTACATGTGGTTGATTCTCCTGAAAAAAAGCTACTTCCCGTGTGGGTTGCTTTCAGGAAGCACTGATCCTCCTCTTGTATTCCCACAGGGCTGTATATTCCTCTCTCTAGGAAACACTGCACTGTATTTCAATTAGTTGATTATGTGCAGTCTTCCCTGCTATACTGTGTGGTCTTCTAGGGTATGAAATCGCTTATCCTATTACAAAGCAGGCACTCTATAGACGTTTCTTTGTCTGGCGGATGGGTTACTGTAAAGAAATGAGCCTGATTCCATTATTTGTAGTGATATCACGCATGTACTTTCATTACAAAATTACATTTCTCTATAGATGATGTAGATCTAGAGAGAAGGGTAGAGGTTTTAGTGGTGGAGAGCGATGCAAAACAGGGTGTGTATGAGAATAAAAGCAGTGTACTGGCGTTTGGTGATGTGCTACAAACCGCAAAGTGCTAAGAAGACTGATACAAAACCTGTTCTTGTTTTCTCATAAATGATTCCTTTATTTCAATAGTAATGATCTAATTCAAATCCATCTTACTTTATGTTAAGTGTGACTACCCAGGGAAAAATTCTAATAAAAACATACTTGATAAACTTGAAAAGCACAGTTATTAGAAATGAGGATTGTGGAATAGAAAAAAGGCACACAGCTCGAGGTCTGACTGCGTGTAAGAATCCAAAAATACTTACGATGTTACGAATCCTTAGATATTTAGCACCACAGCAAATAAACTTTCAAGGAACTAATTTTAAAAGTCTTCCAAATGCATAGTATTTAGGAATGCTAAAACCTGTTTTAAATGATAAAAATGTATGATGCTTTACACAGGCTAGAAAACAGAAATGCGTGCCTCTGGGAAAAGGAGGAAGCTTGAAATTGGCAGATATTATTGTTGAAATAGCCATATAGTTGGTATTCAGAATAAGAGATCAGAGAAAAAAACCCAGTATCAAGAGGCCTGTAGTCAAAAGCTATCACATGCTGTGTCCTCTTGAGTAACGCTTCCTATCAGGGAAGTACTTACATTAGGCCTCAGCTTGGCCGCCAGATCATAATACTTCTCGGCTGCTTCATTGAGGCTAGCCTGTCTGTTAAAGAAAAAAAAAAAATCAAATGATATCATTGATATTAAATTACAGAAAGGTGAACAGAAACATTATGTAGCAAAAGAATACTCACTTTAAAAAAATTATAATCACACCAATCAAATAATAAGTTGCCTAAGCAGAAATACCATTAAAACTTGAACACATGCAATGCATTTAAGGCATTATAAATAGTGTCTCAATACAATCCTATTCAGTCAATATTATTTTAAGTTTCTGTATGAGGAATTAGAAATGTTATTTTTCCTTCTCCAAGCTAACCCAGGTAATACCTAACAGAGCTGGGATTCTCTAGCTTCAAGATGATGTTCCAAAAAATATTAATTTTTAAAAATAATCAAAGTTAATGAGTTGCTGGTTTTGTAAAAAATAGTGACTATTTGCAGTTCCTTTTTTTAAAAAGTCTGTATTTATATACAGAGCCACTTTATTTCCAGCTCAGGAGGACAACTTTCCATTGTGTGTGGCCTACAGTAAAAAAAAAGGTCAATTTCTCCCTCTCTTTGCTCTCTGGCCATCAGGGTAGGCATGTGACAACTGGATGTTCTTGCTTGGGACTTTGATTTCTCAGTGAGTGACAGTGACAGAAAGATAGAGAGATGGTTAGAATTCACTGACAATGGTGGAAGCAATAGGGCTATGTCCAGGATAGACTCTTCTTGCAAAGAACTGCTATTGGATGCTTCTTGACCTGTGGGGATACCTTGTTCACTATTAATTCAAGCTTTGTCTTCTAGCCCACGCTGAATTCTGTAGTTTCCACAGCCTTCAAATTGCCGGAGTCAATTTTTCTTGATTACCACCAAATACCATTAGGGGCACCACTGACTTCTAAACATAAGATGCACACTGAATTTTACAGATAAGTTTGTGCATTGTCTCTTCTTGAAATTGATAACAAACCCCTAGGTTTGGCCAACTCGTTAGCAGAATAAATAAAATGGCAGGTTCCTAAGGAAGCCCAGCCAATTATCCATCAAAACCCAGTATGTTTTTTATTGATCATGCCACGCTACTTCAGAAAACCTCAAAAATGGTAGAGAGCAAGAGCTAGGCGCTCTTGCAGGTTTTGCTGCAATCTGGTGACCATATTGAGGGGTACAGAAAAAATGATATAGAAAAATGACAATTCCATTTCAGATGACTCAGCTCCAACTATTACTATATACGATAGTAATAAATGGATTGGGCTCCTGCTGTTGAAATGGAGTAGGTGTTCTCCTGAAACTGTGATGTTAAGAAGCTTTTGAGACAAGAAGATGGCAGAGAGGTCAGGAATCAAGAGGACAAACAACATTAACTTTCTTAATAACAAAACCACATTCAGGTTTTAAACGAGTAGGTTAACTAGTCATACCTATAAAATTGAATTTGCACTTTGGTCAAGCCAAATAAAAAATATAAAGACATACCCCATGCAACCATATAAATTATAGGAATAACTGAAGATAGCATCTCTCTGGAGAGCAGAACATATTTTTCTAATTTTTAAAGGAAAAATAATTAGAAACACTGCCATTTTTAATGGGGTTATAGAGAAAGTAAAAACCCTTGACCTAAGGCTCTACTGGCCTCGTGACATGTTACAATGTGCTGTTGCAATTTATAGTCTCATAAATGTAGAAGTTCAATTTCAATATGTCAAGAAAAGTACTTTAGTCTGGTATGAAAGACAAACTTCCCTCGCTAGGGTATTTAATGAAAGGTCCCTCCACCAAATTATAGAATCACTTTGGTTCAGATTCATTTGGAAATTTGAACCAGAATTCATTAGGTCATGCCCTGGAAGGGTTTTCTCCAGAGGAAAATAAAAGACACGGAGGTAGGAAATTAGAGTAACTTAATACTACAAAGAAGTAATTTACTTTGAAGAAAATCAACCAATAGATGTCTGACACAGAAAGTCAGCTACCATTCATATTTATCTTTATGGACATTCAAATTCATGAGGCAGATAAAGATCTAAAGAGAAACTGAGGAACTAACCAGATAAAATGGCTTAAAAATAATAATCAATAAAACTGAAAATAATCAACACAACATTTCTCCCTCAAAATACAGTTATTAGTTTTTAAAGTCTTTATTGTCTTCAGAGGTTTAATTCCCAAAGGACAAAGCTAGTTTAGAAGACTCCATTCTTAAACTAAAAGTAGAATTGATGATACTCTAATAAAATAGAAAAAGAGGGTAGAATTAATTAGATTTGCCACATAACTGTGAAAATTAATTTTCACTCTAGGACTTTGCTTCTAATATTAAATGGTCTTTATTGACTACTAATCAGTAGGCATTTATGATAACCCATGGATAACAGCAGGGAAAAGAGTAAGTCAGTTCTATAAATGTTCATTTATATCCTTGTTTCATTCTCTAAACAAGAGAGAAAACTCAGGATCAACTGTCCAATGTCCACTTTATGATGTATGCTGTATTTCATTCTCCCCTCTGCAAGAAGTATTCTAGAAGTGCTTAAATCTTAATTGCAAAGATGACTGAATCATTAATCAACATTTGAAAACTGAGGAAACTGAAATAGCAATATTCTGCCAGTTGATTAGAGGATTCTAAAAACCCCTAATTGTCAAGAACCTCAATGATTCCATGACTCAGGTTCCTAAGACTACTGGGATCAAACTATTTAAAGAAGCTGATCAAATATACTTTTCCTGAATACCACTATCCTTTCTTTCTTCACTATTTCTTTTCTGGAACAAAAGTTTCTAAATAGAGCAGGTGAGTGGTTGAGCTGGGTGGAGTGGTTAGAGTCCAGGCTTCTAAACTAAATATCTGAACCACAGGATCAAGTGGGTATCTTTGTACACATCAAGATGTAGGAGAATGAGGGGTGGCTGGGTGGCTCAGCTGGTTAGAGTGCGAGCTCTGAGCAACAGGGTTGCTGGTTCAATTCCCACATGGGCCAGTGAGCTGCACCCTCACAACTAGATTGAAGATAATGACTTGAGCTGAGCTGCCACTGAGGTGCTGATGGGCGGCCAGATGGCTCGGCTGGTTACAGCGCATGCTCTTAACAACAAGGTTGCCTGTTCAACTCTTGCGTGAGATGGTGGGCAGCGCCCCCTGCAACTAGATTGCAAAGGGCAACTGGACTTGGAGCTGAGCTGCGCCCTCCACAACTAAGATTGAAGGACAACAACTTGACTTGGCGCTGATGGGTCCTGGGAAAAACACACTGTTCCCCAATAAAGTTAAAACAAAACAAAACAAGCAACAAACAAACAAACAAAAAAATGAGAGCAGAGTTTCCTGGAAAAGACATAGCAGGATATGTGATATGTTGTTCTGTGGCAGATGACCCCAACGATTCTTACATCAAATACCAAGATAGGAAAAAGACACACTTTTTGATTGTTATGTTTAATAGCCATGATTTAAGTGTAAGAGATGAGATTCAAAAGGGAGGGCGGGATATGGAAAACATTTCTAATTCCAGGTTTTACTTCTTGTCCAACTCCATCTCTCAAATTGATAGAATTGAAGAATTGATAGAATTGATAGGCCAAATGGAGAGTCTAGTTTTTGGGTTCTTTTTAATTTTATTGGGGATTTGGGGGAGGGGAACAGTGTTAGGGGGAGAGGAACATTGTTGGGGAATTGGGGAAGGGGAACAGAAAAGTTGCTGTCCTTTTGTTCTTCAGTCTAGTTGTGGAGGACATTGCTTCACTGGCCCATGTTGGTATTATGATTGCACTTTTCCCAGGTAAGGCAGTTGCTCACTGGCCACTGGATGGCCACTCATGGCAGCTCTTGGCAGCGCATGCTGGCTGCCAACCGCTCACGCCAGCTGCCAGCCACACATGGTAGCTTACGGCAGGCCCCTGCAGCCTACGCCGTCCCAGGCGACTCATGGTAGCCCAGCTCCAGGTCTGTTGTTCACCATCTTAGCTGCAGAGGGCGCAGCATCATTGTAGAGGGCACAGCGGGGATCCGAACCGGGGCCCCACTACTCAGAGCTGACATCCCAAGCCAACTCTTAACCAGCGCGCTATTTGGCCGTCCCTGGAGAGTCTAGTTTTAAGGACAGAGTAAACTGTGCTATTGTGCTTTGCCCCATGAACGTTATCCTCTCCCCAAAGGGGAAAGGGGAAAACTCAGGGGAAAGGCAAAGGAAAAGGGAAGGAGGACAAGCAAGAAGAGCTGGATGCTCACTTTCTCACCACCACAATCTCCCATTTTTAGGGGGTGGTGGTGTCACAATTATATATGGAGGGAAACCATAAGTTTCCTATGTGTCCAAGAGGAAGACTCAGAAGGTGGGTAAAGGGAGAAACAGTTAGTTCTACCAAGAGATCTACCAAGCCAGATATGTTCTGGCTGTAACACACTTAAAAAGTCAGAGATGAGACTGTAAGAAAAATGTCGTACCAGGAAGCTACACTGGGTCCAGGTGGGTGACTACCCCTATATACCATGCCACCCTAAGAGTTAACCTTATGTCTCATATCTAGAGAACAAAATTTAATCATTATGCCATTATTCCAACAACAGACTTATCAATTGGAGACTCCAATGGTGGCTCCTTTCTCATTACCAACTCTTGCCGGTCATACCAGGTGTGACCAAAAAGTACAGCGAATGTTTAAATAAAATTTATTATAGTAAAAGACACATTGCTATTAATCCCCCTCAAAATACTCTCCCTCGCTTCGAACACACTTATCCCATCATTCTTGCCACTTTCTGAAGTAATTCTGGAAGTCCTCTTTCATGAGTGTCTTTAGTTGCACTGTTGTGGGTGGCTACCTCGATTTCCTGAATCATTTTCACTTTGGGAAAGAGCCAGAAGTCGCACGGTGCCAGATCCGGTGAACAAGGTGAATGAAGACACACCGTAATGTTTTTATTTGGCAGAAATTGCTGTACCAGAAACGATGTGTGACACTGGAGTGTTGTCATGATAAAGGATGATTGATGGCACACTTTAAAAGACACCTTCTCTCAGCCACAGCTCACACCCGACTGACTGCACCAAACAACTTGAAACTTTTCACAAGTTACTACGGTTCAGTGTGCCGCTTCCCATATTGAAGATCCTTGCCTTCCCATTGGATGGCACTTGGCAGCAGTATTCACTGTATTTTGTGATCACAACGGAAAGATTTTGTGTCACACATCGCTTCTGGTATGGCAATTTCTGTCCAAATTAAAACATTACAATGTGTCCTCATCCACCTTATTCAGCAGATCTGGCACCATGCAACTTCTGGCTCTTCCCCAAAGTCAAAATGACCACGAAAGGTAAACGTTTTGTATCGATTCAGGACATTGAGGCAGCCATGACAGAGCAACTAAAGACACTTACGAAAGAGGACTTCCAGAACTGCTTCAGAAAGTGGCAAGAACAAAGGGATGAGTGTGTTTGAAACGAGGGGGAGTATTTTGAGGGGAATTAATGGCAATGTGTCTTTTACTGTAATATGGTTTTTAAAATTTAAATGTTCACCATATTGTTTGATCATACTTTGTATGTATAGGGCCCTCCCCCCTTTCACAGTATCTTTGGTCTCACAGGGCCAAGGAAGTAGAAAAGGCTTAGGTGGTATTTGTACACTAGGCTATGAAGTAAACCTTGAATTCCCACCCCACAAAAACACTGCATAGAGCTAAATACATTTTAAAAGTCTTTAGATTACATTTTTCTGCCATTAGTGAAAAGCTAGGCCCGAGTAAAAACATATAGTAACAAAAGTCACAAACAAAAATCATATTTGATTACTATAGAATTTCATATTTGCACATGGAACTCACATCTGTTAAAAATATAGAAATACATTTCATATATCTAATTCCCCTCAGTGTTATTTTATAATAGAAAAGTATATTTTGGAACATAGGTTTATGGCCCAACATTCTCACAAGAAAATATGTATAAAAGAAATTTGGGAATCAATTATATTATAAAATAACTTAATATACCCTGTGAAATGTTTTAGAAGAATCTGATTAAAGGAATCACTTACAGTTACCTACATTTTTATGTATTCTGTGAGAATTATAAAATTAAAGGTTGCTAAATTTAAAACTATTTCCTTGAAAATATAAAAAATAAAAACTCTAGTAGCATTTAGAAGACTTTCTTTAACAATACTTGTTAATAGCTGTGAATTGTCCATTTTGAAATTAAAATTATTTAATATAGATAACCACTGTATGGCTTATACAAAAGATATTATTTTACTAAAGTCTTCACGATTATTTTAATGATAACTTGTGTTTTATTTTTTTTTTTTTTTTTTTACTAGAGAGCTGTCTTTCCTGTATTATCAAAGTAGAATGAAACAGTAGCTGAGTTTTCCTGGGTTCTTGCCAATTGCTAAACTGAAACTTAGTTTTAAGTTCCTCGAAGCAGCACTAAATTTTAATTCTAGTTGATAAGTTGTACAGTAGAACTAGAAGTAGAACTGAAATAAACGAGGACATAAAAATGTTTGGAAAACCTTAAAATAGCAAAACCAGAGTCACACATATGTAGGAACAATGGAGCAGAAAAGATCCTTGTAATGAAACTCCTACAATAAATTGTTTATGACCATCAAGCCTTCTGAAATGAAAATTTCTTCGGTGCCAAGACATCGATAATGGCTTCATAACCTGTAGGTGTCCATGTCAGTTCTAAACATAAAGGATACAAAGGGAAAGTGGAAATGTAGCAATAACAGAGGAAAAGACTACGCTGCTGGTGTAGTTTTATAAAAGGTTCCTCTGAGTTAGAAATTTCTTGCTGCCCCATGAGAGTTTGAGGCCTTTCTTTCAAACCTTTCAATGCTGCTAAGATCAGGTTAAGCCTATATCTAGAAAGATTACATAACGAAATGTACTGGACAAACTATAAGGCAGGAAATGGGTATTGGTAATGTCAGCTATAACATTCATATACAGTATAATTACTGCTTATGTTCAAGGTGTCATAGGTGGGGAGAAGGAGTTGGGAGGAGTAACAAGAGGAAAGGCAAGATAAAACTTACTTGCAGGGGTGGTCCAAAAACCCATGTCATGAGCATCGCTTGGGACATGTTAGAAGTGTGAAGCCCAAGGCACCACCCAAACATACTAAATCAGAAGATGCTTTTTAACAAGATCCCAGGTGAGTCACATGCACATTAATGCCAAAGAGGTACCAGGTTGGAAGATGCCTATTTCACCCGCATCTGCCACTCCTCTTTGCTTTAAACACTTTACAACCCTTTACAACCTAGTTGAACTATGCTTCTCTTGACCAAAAGTTGGTGGTGAAATACAGTTTATAATCGAAAAACCCAATGACTTTTCAAGTGGTCTTTGGTAATTTTGGAAGTGTGAAAGAGGAAAGTATATGTCCTCGGTGGCCTTGGAGATATATACACATCTCCAACATCACTCACACACACACTCACACACACACACTCCCGATCTGCTTTGAGAAAAGAATCTGATTTTGTTCCTTTCTCACTGAAGAATTTCAATTTTATGTCACTTCCAGTGGGATGTATAAAGAAATTAGTATATTTAAATTATTTTCAATATATTTAACTATGTAAGTGTGCTATATGAGTATAGCAATTGAAAGATTCTTCTTTCTTGTATATTCACTCTGCTCTCTGGAAGGAATGACAGCAATTGGAGCCAGCTGGGCTATGCAGCTTTGCTCTCCTTGCTGCCTTAGGGAGAAGAACAACTTGGGCCCCTAGGCCTGGGAAAAAAGGTACGTGCACACCTACCTCAGCTGTGTGTCCACTGTCAGACTCGATGTCACAATGGTATTTCTTAAAACTTAATATCCTTTTGAAAGTACAAACTTGGAGTTCTCTCTCCTATGACTGTAAATCTACTTTCTAAAATTTACCATAAAGAGATAATTTAATATTGGAAAGGTCTTACTATTTAGGATTTATGCCTTTGATAACCTGTTACTCTCTATAAATCCTTCCTCCATCAATCATCAGTACATTCAAGAAGTACAGCTTTGAGCTAGTCACCCAGTTATAAGGACATGAGGGAGGCAGTGTGACACTGTGATATCAGTATTATACTTAGCCAGAATACAATAAGTTTAAAGCCCAGCTTTATCAACTGTGGAAAATACTGACTCTCTGAGCCTCAGTAACGTCATCTGTGAAATGGGTATATTAGTGTCTACTTCACATATGTGCAATTCTGACTAAGAGGCTGACATATAAAATGCAAAATACAATGCCAGGCAGACAGGAGATATTTCACTAAGTTATATTTTTGTTCCTCCCTTATCCTTTAAGTGGATTAAAAACAAACAAAAAAATAACTTTCCACCGGAGCTCAAGGCTGCTGTGAATCAGGTAAAATTTGTTTTTGGTGCCTCTATACTTCCTCTCAGTTATCAAATATCTCTGTGCTCTTTCTAGCTTCCAGTCCTGGGAGAACACTGAATAAATCCATTCACACAAAATGCTTCTAATGGAATAATTGATTCAATACTTTCCTTTCACAGCTCTATAGACATAAAACTCTACTGAGTTCTAGCATTTTACATTCCGTTGGTATTTTCCTTTGATGATAACCAGTCTGCTTTTTATAATGCTCTCATCTGGAAGCATCCAGCACTTTTTCCATTTTATTTGAAGTACTAAAAATGTCAACACATACAGTCAACGCTCATTATGTGAGGCCACTCAACATCTGTGATCACCCCTCCCTATAAATATATTTGGTAATTAGTCACAATGTGGATCCCACCTTCCCACGCAAGGCAGGAGCCAGAAATTCCCTCATCTTCCCACGTTCTTCCAGTCAAGGTTCCAGCACATGACTCAGGTCCCACCAATCAGATGCAGCCTCAAGACCATGGACGTCAGAAGCAAGCGTAATGGGGAGGAGGCTACGCCCAGGAGAAGCAATTTCTCATGAATGTGGCTCTCACTCTGCGTGCGTGGTTCCTTGTGGGTGATGGTGACAGAAGTCTGGGCCGTACAAGCTGCTGAGTCCCCGAGAAAGCAAAGTGGTTGGGTATTATTTCGGACTGTGGAGTTCTCTCAAGCCTGGGAGAGAAACTGTGGGCTATAGAATATTCTTTAATAAATCCTATTTCTGCTTAAACTGGCATGAGCGAATTCCTTAGTTTGCAACTAAAAACTGTGACCCACATGTGAAGACAAGTTTATGAGTAGATCTATTTTCATTAATTTTGCTTTCAATATGATGACTGAAGGCCTTCATCCTATCTTGGATATTTTCTCTATTTGTGGATAATTGCTTATCTGCTCTATGCTCTCCTTCAGAAATTTCCTATTTATATTAACATTTATATAGATACAAAATCAAATAAGACTATACATGTACAAATGCTATATATAACTACATATACACATATATAGCAAGTTATATACACATATTTTTATATACAAATAAAACTATGTATCACATGCTACATACATGCTACATATATACTATATATAACTATATATACATACATGTATGCTATGTACAATAACATAAACATACGAGTATGTGTACGGTGTTCTCAATCTATCATCCAAGCTCATCCTTTCAGTCATCATTTTCATACCTTTGGTATTTTTCATTAAGTTCTGGGAAAATATCTATAACTTCTATTTAAATCATTAGTTTATCAATTGCACATTGCCTTATTGCAGTTATACATTCAGAGATTTATCTCTTTGTAACCTTTTAATCTCTCAGTAATCTTTTCTGATGTGATGCTATTCCTCTTTCAAACTATTTTATTTTCACACATGTATTCTGTACCAGTTAAAATAAATTAGATTACACTGTAGTAATAAACACATCCTAAATCTCAGTGAATAAGACCAAGTTTATTTTTCACTTATTCAATTTATCCAGTGTGGGTGAGCAGGAAGGTTTGTCTCCATTTCAGAATCTATTTCCACAGTTTCCATGTCAGAAAAAGAAAAGCACTGACTCCTACAGCTTTGGCTCAAAAGTGACATACATGGTGTTCACATACCTTCAATGACCCAAGGAAGACCCGGGAAGGTCTTCAGCTTGGAAGAAGGCTGGACAGGGCAATACGATTGTGTTTCTCCAAAGCACAAAAAGAGGGCCAAGCAAACCTGGTGAGCAGCATTAATACTTCCACTCCACATAGCCTTCTTATGAATCATCGTGATAACAGGAATTACAGATGTTCTAAGTGGATCTTAGGTTTTTAATGTAAATCTCACTGTTTTGGTGAAGGTCCTTTACTTGGATACATCTAACGTGTCATTCTTATCTGAATTGCCAAACTGAAGTCACGTATTTCAAAACTTTCCACGTGCTTATTCTGCAGGGAGCATTTTTTATCCATTATTGACAGTTGAAATGGGTCTGTTAGAAATTTGTCAAATTTAAAGCTGCCTGAAGATCCCAATAAGATAAAGATTTGTCCCTTGATGGCTGGCCCCAGGCCCTCACCTTTTCCAATTCAGTCTCAATTAGATGGAATAATTTTTCTTTTTTGCTTTTGGGATGAACATTTTTTCTTCCTCTTCTAGATTCTTTGAGTCATTTTATTGGGAACTAGCCAAGAAAAGGGAAGTTAAATGAGTGTGATCGAACCATATCTTGTACTATAACATTTCCTAGATTGCTGATTTCAGATGTTAGGTCTACCATGAATCCAGTTACCAAGGTAACTTTCCCTCATACTCAACCGGTTTTCAAACTTTGCTAATTTTGTTTCCCAAATAGCTTGCAAAAGAACAGAGCTCTTGAAGAAAGAATTAATATCAAACTCGATTTACAACAATTTGGCATCCCCAGAAAAAATGTTATATGTAACATTAAAGAAGCAAAATCCTGAGAGCTAATCATTTTGATAAGGCTACATTCAAGTGAAAACCAATAAGCTTTCTTATTCTTTTCAGCAAACAAAGTCCTAAATGCTCTCAATCAATAGGGAAAGAGGTTGGTGTTCAGCTTGCACAGTAAGCACTCAAGAAATATTTGAATTTGACAGAGCCAAAAAACAGGGCCAAGTAAAAACATTCATGGGGACTGCCACCAAGTTGAGTAAGGTATGGCCAGGCTGCTGTGGCCATACTTGCAATCAGTATATGTAGGGAGATCCTGACTGCAACTTGATGAGGAACACAGACTGCAAAAAGTTAGAGAGAAAGCTCTGAAAAATAAATCATAAATATTTCCATATCGTCGATGCCTAACCAAAACTTTCCACTGGTTTCTAGCACTATGGTAACTAAGGAAAAGTTACAAGCAATATATTTAACAAGGACATTTTTTGTAATGCTCTCATAATGGGTTTCCATTGGTAGACCTTGAATTTCAGATACTAATTTAATATGCAGCAAAAACCTTTTTGATAAAAGTCTCTATTCTGATTAGGATGAATTAGTCGATAGAAAAGCTTGTGCATTCCCACTCTTACAAATGGCTTCTGATGACTAAAAGCATAATGTTTGTTCATGAAGAACAAAAAGTCCTCTCCCTAGTACAGCGCCTAACCTTGTCATGTAAGGTAAGATGTCTTAAAAATTATCCTCCCGCTGAAGGCTCTTTCATATTGGCCTACAGTTTGTTTTATAAATACACCAATAGTCAATTGAACCCTGACTTTTCTTCGTAGGTATCAGTTTTTGGAACGTTAAACATTAATGTGGAGTGAGGGCATTCAACTGAAACCTCACAGTACACTCTGTGCTCTCAAACAGACTTTGAATTTCTTATTTAAAACATAAAAAGCCAAGTAGGAAGCCACTAAGATACAGTTATAATAACAGTCTCAAATTATAAATGCAAAGTAATCTATAAAACTTGTTTTAAATATTGGTTCGTGGGGAACAGGGTTAGGTGGGAGTATGTGGTCATAAAAGACACCACAAAGAATATCTGCAGTGATCAAAATAGTCTGTATTTTGGCTGAGGTGATGGATACATAAACCTATACATGTGATAAAAGTGCAGAGAAGTAAACACACACACACACACACACACACACACACACGTACAAATAAAACTGAGGAAACCCAATAAGACGAGTGGATTGTATCAACATCAATATCCTGGTTTTAAAATTGTATGGTAGTTCTACAAGTTACTACCATTGGGGAAACTGAATAAATGGTACAGGGGATCTCTCTGTATTATTTCTTATAACTGCATACAAATCCACAATGATCCCAAAATAAGAAGTGGGAAAAAAAAGTTCTAAAGTTCCTCTACTTTTCTTGAAAGACCATGTTTTAAAACCATCCACATGTGAACCAATTCTTCTGTGCTTTTCTTCCCTTATAAGAGTAATTACATAATTACAAATTTACCCTAGAAGTCATGTATGGAGTCCATGGTGTAGATGTCATCTAGTGAAGCATTTGGGTGGAGATTTTTGGAGTGGAATTCCGGCAAGCGTATGAGAAAAAGGGTATGCATAGTGCTAACAGCACAAATAATGCTTTCTAAACGACTCTACAAATCATTCGAGTTTCTTACAAATATTCTCCTTTAACTTAAATGCTACTTAAGGACTTCCTTTTTATATTCACAACAAAAACTTTTTATCTGCCTTTGGCTTTGCTATTATTCTAAGTAGCCTTCCTGATATCTTTCTGAAAATACAAGAGCTAAAGATATAAAAAATATATTGTTCCAACACATAGCAATTATAGGGCCATTTAGAGAATTTAATAGGCTTTAAGTATATTTGCATTTGATAATCCTCTCTACTACCAAACATAATAAAATGTATCCACATGGCACATTCAATACAATTAATATCAAAACACATATATTGAGATGCAGTTGATTAATTGATATAAGGTTTCTTTTTGGAGACATTTAATTAGATAGTTATTAATTTCAAGTGTGCAGTTTTCTTTTTGTATTTTACAGCCATTAGTTTTTTATTTTTTATTTATTTATTTATTTAAATTTTTTTAGCTGAGCCATCCTGCCACCTGTTGGCAGCTCAGTGGCAGCTCAGCTCAGGCCAGGCATCGAACCGCTGTTGCTCAGAGCTCAAACTTTTGAGCTCTTAACCAACTGAGCCACTCGGCCGGCCCTGGCCATTCATTTTTTGAAGGGAAGGGAAAGCGGTCTCAATAATTTGCAGAGTCCTGAAAGCTCATATGCCCTACATACTGTGCACATAAACTTTAATGAAAAAAACTGTCCTGATTTTACAAGGTTAAGCAGCATAATTCACTTGGAGAATGTGGAATAAGGGGGTATGAAAGCAAAATTTGTATTATTAATTGCTTTCCCAAAGCCACAGTGTTGGTCTTCTAAGGTACAGCAGCAAAAACTAACCTGAGCATGTGGGCAGCATTGAAGACCACATCAAACTCCGTGCTGTCCAGTTCAGCTGCTTTTTTTGCCATCTCTGCTGCTTCTATGAGGCGAGCTTCTTCCAAAAGAAACTGACCTGCAAAGTATAAAAACAATAATTGAGGTGATATGAAGTTAAGACTTACACATGTGCCATAAATCTACATGCTCATTATGTAGTCATATTTTAAATGCTTTTCCCTAATTTGCAGGACATTGCAATGCCATCTATCTGGTACACTAACAATTTTTTTTTCTTAAAGTAAAATCCTGTATAGACTACTAAAGAAATAAAATGAATGAAAGATATGTTACAATTATGTAAACATGTAAAAAATTATTAAATTTTTTAAAGCTAATTGGAAGGTTAATGTTTTCTTTTTGTCCAGTTTTATTGAAAAATAACTGATATACACCACTGTATAAGTTTAAGGCATACAGCATGATGGTCTGATTTACATATATTATGAAATGATTACCAATGTTTTCTAATAGTCAACATGTTTGAGATTTAAGGCATTGGGGTAGTTCTACTGCTGAATCTACAGCTCAGGTGCTATATAGTTTAATAAGCCACCAGTCAACCGGTTTAAACGTTCCCCTATACAGTCATTTATCATATGCTGCATCACTAGTATAAAATTTAATTATTAGCTATAAATATCTGAGCTCCTAAGAGGATAGCTGCTTTGGAGAAAGAAAAGAGGTATTACAAATATGAATTGAGTTGATTTTAATTACTAATCCTTTAAAACAGCTTCCTTCTCCAATGCATATGCACAAACAGGACTAGTCACATTGAGATATATTTATTTCTTATATTTAAGTAAAATTATTAAAAGAACATAGAAATGTCGGTTTAGCATTAACACACTCTTAATTAGACTGACTGATAAACATGGGACAAATATTAACCAGTTCAGACTTTTGAGATTACTTTCAAGTCAGCTTTGCAAAGTGGGAATTATTGCAGATGGAGCCGCAGAAGTCTCCAAAACTGTACCTCTAGAATTGTTATGTAATGCTATTCCAAAATTACATTGTAAAGGCAAAGAAAAAAACATAAAAGCTGAGCCCAATTTTAAGTCTGTAAATATACAAACAGAGGATAGACTGATATTTTATAGCTAGGGGTTTATTAGCAGCAAAAATAATGATGTTAAGCCTTATCCAATATCACTATTCACATGAAAACCAAATCAAGGGATGACAGAGATATGCAGAAACCATTCATGCAACTGACAGGCTTATAGAGTTGTGATCTAATGGTTATTTCTTCTTGCTTTGGGTTTCCTGTTTGCTTAAAATTCAAGCCTTTACCAATACTAAAAAGAGTTATAAAATTGATTTGCAATTCCTGAGTTGCACACAGAAACAGAAAAACTTTAAAAATGGTAAATCCTTCTAGGTGGCTATAGGGAAGAAGCCATTATATCATCTAATAAATATTACAAACTGTCTTCTAATCCAAAAAAGACCAGTCCTTAATATACAAGGGGAAATTTTCTGTTTTAAGGGTTGTAATAAAGCACAGCCACTGCCTGTACTTAAGCTTCTAAACTTCAATTGGTGAAGAATGGTGAGTAAAGATAAGCCTAGGATTTCCAGCTTACATTTTTAAATGAATTGACACTTTTAAGACTGGGACTTGGAGACCCATCAGCTATTTCTACAAAAACTTTTGTTAGTTTGTAACCTAACATTCTGTGGCTTTCTCATGTGCCCAAACAAACATAATTGTTGGGTTAGAAAATTATTAAGAAAACGGAGCTGTAAATAATTACATTTAGAAATAGAAAAACACATTACTCATGAAATTTGTGTATGTGCTACCTCTACAAAGACATTGACGTGAGATTCAACATAAAGCACCCATGGTTTTAAAAAAAAGTAAAATAAGAATTAGACAATGTGTAATACACATTGAATAATTACTATCTCCTCATATACATCTTAGTAAAGGATAGCAGGTTAAACCTATTCTTCGTTAAGCTTATTATAGGTTGTTTTTTAAAATTAAAACATAATATTAATTGCTACCTGTTTTCAAAGCATAATATTTACCTAAGTAAATGTATCAATACATGTGTTAATTAGTTATGTGATACTTAAACAAAAGACAATGTAGGATTTATTAATTGTTCTGTGTCCTTTCCAGACAGCTATTAACTCTGAAATGTATTCTGTTATTAATAGTTAGAAAAATGCAACAATTAATTAAATCAAGAAGGTTAGTTTCTTAAAATCATTACTAGCCTGTAGAGAGAGAAGGAGATATATTAGCTCTAGTAAAAGAAAAAAAAAGAAAAAAAGGACATGGTATCTCTATTGTCCACATAGAAAGGGACAGTGACAGAAGTCTGTGTGTAAAGATAATAATACTTGATGGCATAAGAGGTCAGTTTATACTCAATGCCCCAGGGCAAAGTTTTTTTTTTAATTTTTAATTTTTTATTGTGAAATACACATTTTTTAGAATTAGTTTCAGCTATACAACACAGTGCAATAGTTATACTTTTTACTCCTCGAAGTGACAACCCCCCTCCCCAATCCGCCGCCCCACTTCCCCCCAATATCATACATATCTATTACAATTCCCTTGATTCCACTCCCACACTATACTCCACATCCCATGACTATATATATATA
>NW_017731587.1:1024724-1030493 GCF_001890085.2 Hipposideros armiger
ACCCCATCCATGATGCGGTCTCCCTAGCAAGACATGTGACCACCTGACACCCCACAAAATATTTACAACATTATTAATTATATTCCTTGAACCGTCTTATATATCCCTGTGGCGATATTGTAGTTAACTATTTGTGCTGTCTAATCCCTTCCCCTTCTTCCTCATCCCCACCCCTCCCAACTAGCAGCCATCAGTTGTTCCTCTATATCTCTGAGACCACTTCTGTTTACTTTGCTCATTCAATCAATTTTTTAGATTCAGTAGATAGATAAGATAATATGGTATTTGTCTTTCTCCAACTGACTTATTTCACTTAACATAATAGTCTCTAGGTCCATCCATATCGTCACAAATGGTACAATTTCATTCTTCTTTATAGCAGAGTAATACTCCATTGTATAAATGTACCACAGTTTCTTAATCCGGTCGCCTACCAATAGGCATTTTGGTTGTTTCCAAGTCTTGTCTATTGTGAATAGTGCAGAGCAAGGGTTTTTGAGCTTTGTTAATGTTCAACACATCTTTAACATTCAACAACAACAAAAGGAATAACATTAATTGTGCAAAATTAAATATATGACTTTAATCATAATTTAAAAACATTTCCTATGCTTTAAGTAAGCTTTGCCGTGCAAGATGCACTTTGTCAACAGCTTACAAGTTTCCAAAATTACATGAAACACATAAATTTTTGTATTGTAAATGATGACAGAAATAATTTCTCTATGACAATTTTGTCACAGTAAAATTTATTCACCATATTAACATTCAGAAAAACAATATCACAACCTACTAGCTAGGTATTTGCATAATTCCCCCCATTCTGTTCTTCACAGGCCATATATCTCAATAGTCCAGCATTAACATGTTATGATAAAGGCATAAAATAGTATGCAGTATGAATCATTTAGTTTCTTTTTTTAATTGAATTTGGAAATTTGAACTGAAATTGAAATTAAATTATTTTTCTATGTTTACAGTGATGGTTCGTTTGAAATACAGCACAGGACTGATAAAAAACAGAGCAATAAGCATTTCAAATACAGAGCCAGCAGAAATGGAGAAACAAAGACATACTAGGTTTCTTTTAACAACTATCCAAAGGGCCTAAATTGATATGTTATTGGGGCAATAATAAGAAACAAAATGTGGGGCTGGCCGAGTGGCGCGATGGTTAAGAACTGGCTTGGGACGCCAGAGGGCCCTGGTTTGGATCCCATATGAGGGCCAGTGACACTGCCCTCTACAGCTAAGATGCTGAACAACAGCTCAACCTGGAGCTGGGCTGCCGTGAGTCGCCGGAGCCGGCGTAGGCTGCAGCCCTTGCTGCAGTGGGTTGTCATGGGCTACCGTGTGTAGCCAGCAGCCAGGGTGAGCGGCTAGCAGCCCAGTGAGCAGCCGTCCAGAAGCCGGCGACTGATCTGCCTTGCCCGGGAAGAGCGCAATGATGGTGCCAACTTGGGCCAGTGAAGCAACGTCCTCAACAACTAGACTGAAGAACAAAAAGACAGCAACTTGTCTGTTCCCCTTCCCCCAATTCCCCAGCACTGTTCCCACTCCCCCATTTCCCAATTAAAAAAAAAAAAAAAAGAAGAAACAAAATGTGCCCTTACTCCTTCTTAAAGACTTTATTTACCTCAAATCACACCTTTTCCACCAGCTTCCTCTTTTTGCTTCCACCAGACACAGGCTGCAGCCTCCTTGTCCTACTTAAGCTTCCCTTAGTGTAACCTACTGCTTCATATCTTTATTTACCCTGAACTCTCAGCCTGTAAGGTTCCTCTCCACCCCAGACTCCTGTCTTGTCTTGCCTACCTATTGTAACTGGACATCTTTCATTTTTATGCCCCAAACATTTCCTTCTTGGTGAATTCCTCTTCAACCAATTTCCAATTGCTTATAATTTATGTTCGTTGCAATATAATTTACCATCTAAACCAAAGCATTTAAAAGAATAAAAGAATGGTATTACTAATGATGTCGGAATAAGGGGCTATCAGACAAAATTGTTCCAATATGGCTACCCCATTTATAGTATATGTAGCAGGATGTGGATCTGTCTTATTACTCTTGGGAAATGAACTGTTTTACACACTAAGGCATTGAACCATTGCTAGGAAGAGCAGTCAATATTAGCAAGAGAGATATAGGGGCCCTTCAGTGAAGAGTATATATAGGTCTATAGTTGTACCCACAAAGACTGAGCCAGGTCCTGAGGCCCTGTAAGTGGAAGCAGCTACTGGGGCTTTGAGAGTGAAGGTAGACTACAAGATGCAGCCAGGACACGATGGGGAGTGCAGAGGGTTAGAAAAGGAAAGCAAAGGCAGGAAGGCACTCAGGGGGGTCCATCCACATGGGTAGATTCAGCTAGGCCCGCAAGGTTACCTTTCCCCGAGGTTCCCAAGCTTCCGTGCACATCAGCGTCACTTGGAAGACCAGGTAAAACAGAAAGCTGAGCCCCGTCTTCAGAGTTTCAGACTCACTGGGGCTTGGGGAGAGCCTATGATCTGCATTTTTAACAAGTTCCCAGGGGATACTGACGCTGCCAGTCCAGTCCTCACAGTTTGGAAACAAGTGTCTTATGCGAATAACAAAATAAATGTTTTGCACCACACTCTGGACCCCATGTCTGGGATTAGCTACCAGTTTAGTCCAAGCTCTTCTGGTTAATGAACTGCCATGTGCCCTGCCTTTCCCTATATTATGGCCATAATGCCCGGGCTGCATATTGTATCTGTGTAGAAAGATGCATGTATATGAATCAGATAGGTTCATTCGCTATAAGTTGACTCCTTTGAACTCTTAAAACAAGGAGACTTAAGTGTTTTATTCCTCATATGCAGAAGAGATGTCTGAGAAATCACTTCTCTTTCATATATAGTAGAAAAACACATTCTTTGTATTTGATAACAGAGTAGAATTTCAAATAAAGAAACCATAAAAACTCAAGTAAACTATATTTTGCCCCCCTGTGTATATCGTGCTACCACACTTCGTCAGTGTTTCTTTGGTTTGTAATTTGTCTTACCCAAGTTAATTATCATAATCTTATTTAATTGCCTCAAAGTAAAGGGAGGAAAAAGGAAAAAGCAAGATGAAAAATGGTAAAGGAAAGAAAAATGACATTTGAGGAAGGAAAAACAAAAGAGAATATAAAGGGAGGAAGCATTCTCTAGAGTCCCAGATACAAAGAGTGTTAATCTCCCACAGGCTAAAAGGAAAAGGAAAAAACAGTCAATAGATCTGGATTCAACTGTTTCAGCAATAGGGTTACACCATTTCTTCTCTGGACAATTCTCTAACTGAACCATTTAAACTAGTTGGTAGATTTTTACCAACATTTCAATATGACAATCCTGTAAAGATCAATTCAGTAATTCCTGGGTTTAAAATGCTGTCTGAAAGGTAGAAATCCATCAAAATGTAAGCTGGTCTTAAGCTATAGGCGCAAATGCTGCTTTGTAAAAGTTCTACATATAAACTCCCTAGATGAGTGGGGACTGGCATTTCTTACTACGAAAATACTATGAAAAATTCACTCTTATGTTCAATGCAACTAAATTAAGGAGCTAAAACAATTTACAATAGGTGTGATGATACAATTATTATTATTATTATTTTGAAAAACCATTCATATGTAGCTTTACAAAGTGTACAAAGGCAAATAATAATCTTATAAAATAGCAACAGGAACATAACGTTTGCATTAAAATTGTTCCCCTTGGGACACACATCAGACTATAAAATGTATCCAGAATCATCTTACTTCTACTGATACCACCCAGTCTCAAGCCATCATTTCACTCACTCTGGATTACAGCAATAATCCTAACTGGTCTCCATACTTCTGCTGTTGATCGTACAAATCATTCTCAACACAGCAGTCAGAGCGATCCTGTTAAAATGGAAGTCAGATCCTGCCATTCAGGGAAAAGTGAACTCAGGGAAAGTGAAAGTCATTACACTGGACTATATGATCTGATATGACCAACATGGGGTTCGTTCCTCCACGTCTCTACCTCAGTTCTCTGACCTCATTTCCTTTGTCTCCTACTACTCTCCTTCTTGGTAACATGGTCAATCTATATTCACCTCCTGCCCTCTGTCTAACACATAGGAGGAACGAAGACTCCCAATTCATAGTCTTTTCCTAGAATGTTCTTTCCCAAAATATCACAGTGCCTCACTCTCTTACTTCCTGGCACATTGTGGCGATTTAATAAATACACGTTCAATGACAGGACTGAATTAACCCATCACATTCCTATGTGGCTACTTTGCTTCATTTTCAAAAGCAAGCTAGAATCTAGCCAGCACAGGGTCCCAGGCATCTCTGTGTATTCATACCATCTCAGTGATTTTAGGCAAGGGTGAAGGGAATGGATATACATGATGGGTACTGATAATTTCCAAGGGTACCATTCACAGTGAAGTCTCTATGAACGGTGCCTCCTTGATTTGAGCAAATGGCACTCCTGGTTTTAGATCTCTGGATTTCCCTTGGAAAAAAACAAATAATCCAGACATTAAGCATGCTTTCAAAGGTATCTTAATTCTAGAATAGATCAAACCATGCAATTTGCCTAAAATCTATTATATTTCATTGTGCTGTGGAATAAATTCAATAGTCTGGGAAAGAAAGAAGCTACAGCTTAATATATTTAATCCAAGAAATATATATTGTGCCTATTATATACAAAACAAGGTAATACTTGCAGTGGGGGATACAAAGATAAATGCAATGTTTATCCCTGAAACAGTTGCACTCTAGAAGGAGGAAGAGGAGATTATGGAGATAGCTTAACCACAGAATGGATCTAAATTTGAAAAAGAAGGTGCAAGGCATCAGAGGCTAAGCACATCATATCTAGATGGAGGTGACTTTTTGTTTGCTTTTGTTCAACTTATAATTAAAGTTGAATATGCATAGAGTTACCGGCACGAGTGAACTTTGACAAAGCAGCTATAGCCCTGTCATCAGGTCATGATGAAGATCATTACCAGCATCCAGAAGAAACTGTCTATACCTCAGGACTTTTTCGAAGTCTCAGCTCATCGGAGCAGGGAAAAAGCCACATGGAAGTATTTGGGCTGACTGGCTTTGGTGACATCTAATGGAAACAAGATGGGTGTGCAAAGTGAAACCAAGGAATGCATGGGCGTTTCTATTAGGGGAGGTGAGTAATGCGTTCCTGGCAAGACAGAAGGGTGGTAAGTAATGGTCAGGATTTAGACGAGCTCTCCAAAGGAGATGCTGCTAGAGAGGTCAGTTACTTGTTAATGGATGCAAATCATTCCTGGGAGAATTAAAAACATGGAGGGGGAGCTTCTCCTTTGCTTCTCTGAGGGGAGGCTTGCAGAGTGGCTATCTTGCTGAGCAACCCTGGCATGTTAGGCAAGGTTCTACTCTTTCAAGCCAATCTCTTCCCCCTTCCATTAGTTTGACTGCTTTGTGTTTTTTGCTCTTGGCAGCCTGAGTTAAGAAAAGCTCTTGTTTACTGAGACCCAGTGAGATGAGTATGCTATAGTTATTGTTTTTTTTTGTTTGTTTGTTTTTGTCTTCCTAATTCTCTTTTTTTTTTAATTGTTAGTTTCAGGTGTACAGAACAATGCAATAGTTACCCTTTTCACCCTCACAAAGTAACAACCCCCCTCCCCCCATGTATTGCCCTCTCACCCCCGATATCATGCTTATCTATTACAATTCCATTTAATCCGTTCCCGCTCTCTACTCCATGTCCCGAGACTATATGTATATATATAATTATA
>NW_017731587.1:1032338-1036761 GCF_001890085.2 Hipposideros armiger
CTCAACCTGGAGCTGGGCTGCTGTGAGTCGCCGGCGATGGCGTAGGCTGCAGCCCCTGTGGCAGTGGGTTGCCATGGGCTACCATGTGTAGCCACCAGCCAGCGTGAGTGGCCAAGAGCCGCAGTGAGCAGCCGTCCAGAAGCTGGCGACAGATCTGCCTCACCCGGGAAGAGTGTAATGATGGTGCCAACTTGGGCCAGTGAAGCAATGTCCTCCACAACTAGACTGAAGAACAAAACAATAGCAACTTGTGTGTTCCCCTTCCCCCAATTCCCCAATAAAAATCTTAAAAAAAAAAAAGAATCTCCAAGGGCATTCAATCACTAAATGAAAATAACTAAGGCTGGAAAAACAGTTATCTTTCTCTCTTCTCTTTCCCTCTTCCTCTTTCTTTCCAACCTTCCTCCTCCCTCTCTGTTTCTATTTACTTGTTACTTATAAACCTTATTCTTCTTACAAGCAATTATTCCCTTTCTCTCTGGTCTTTTGTGTGTTGATGGGTAAAGATTCCCCTTTATCTTAATTCCTAGGTTTTATTCTGTCTCCTCTTCCCTGATTTTCTGTCCCTTATTTACATACTTTATTCAAAACAATTTTCCACACAATTCATTTATTCTCCAGGATATTAG
Source organism: Hipposideros armiger (assembly GCF_001890085.2). Taxonomy (NCBI): domain Eukaryota; kingdom Metazoa; phylum Chordata; class Mammalia; order Chiroptera; family Hipposideridae; genus Hipposideros; species Hipposideros armiger. The sequence goes on from NW_017731587.1 coordinate 1,032,968, forward strand.
TATGATTTCTATTATAATTTTAAATAATAAGTGGCCATTGTCACAATTCACTGAGCACATGTTACATGCTATTTATTCTATAAATTTGTAAATGAATCCTCACAATTTGAGACAGTAGCATGTCCAGATTAAAACACTGAGGAACCGAGAGGCTAACAGAAGACAGAACACACTCAGGGAGATAGATGGTCAGCAGTAGGGCTGGGCAAGCTCCTTCCCAAAGACGTGATCCACTGGCTAAAAGCCATTGCACTTTCTATTCCCTCATCCAAAGTTTAATTCCGTTCTTACCATCTCGCTTTTGTGGTTTCTTGAATCCTACACAAAAACAGACTCAAAAGAATATATGTATATTGTTGCTAGAGTCTGAATGTTTGTGTCCCCCTCATTCATGTGTTCAAGTCCTAACCCCCAAGGCTGGTATTTAGAGGGGAGTGTCTTTGAGAGGTGCTTAGGTCATGAAGGCAAGCCCTCAGGAATGGCATTAGTGCCCTTATAAAAGAGACCCCAAAGAGCTCCCCTGCTCCTTCCACCACATGAGGCCATAGGGTGAAGGTGGCGGTAAACGAGGAAGCAGGTCTCACCAGGAACTGAACCTGCAAGCACCATGATCTTGGACTTCCTGCCTGCAGAACTGTGAGAAATACATTTGTGTTGTTCATAAATTATCCAGCTTCTGGTATTTTGTTACAGCAGTCTGAACAGACTAAGTCCTCAACTGTACCTTTCCTTAGGAAAGCATGCTCTAGTTATAAATAATTTAAAACAAAGTGGATCCTATTCCAATGTAAAAACTAGAAGTAGAGATGAGGCCAGGAAAGAGTAAAACTAACTGAAAGCCAGTCTATTCTTCTTTAGTCATTCTTTTATTGAAAACAATATTGATGGACCACCTTCTTTGCATGAGGCACTGTGGTCAGTGCTGGAGTCCCTGGAGCAAGGCCACTCTGGTTGTTTCTAAGAGTCTCTGGTTATGAGCCATAGGTTCCTCCCTTCTGATACAGGGGTTACCTTGCTGTGTCATCAAAAGAAGTAAATGAGATAGTACAAGTAAGCTGCACAGGGGGAGGTGGACCTGCCTCCTGTCTTTTCACTCCCCTCTACCGGAACTTCCCTCTGTACCGTTCAGGCTCTCTCCCTGTCCTGATGACTGTTCTTCCTTCCTGAGTTCTCCAAGTGCAGGTTTAGGAGAGCGACATGGGTTTCTCCACCAGCAGTCCTCCCAAACCTTAGCATTCTGGGTCTGTGTCACCATTGGCGACCCACCAGGCTCATATTTAGTAAGAGCAAGTATTTGAAAGCTCAAGGCAAACCATAAACATATCATGGGTTTAAGAATCAGGCCAGATTTAAATCCTTGCTCCGTCAAATTACCAGAGATCGGGCCTTCAGCATGTCATCTATATGCTTGAGACCTTAAATCTTGCATCTTGAAAAGAGGGATAATGCTATTTCTGCACAGGTTTGGATTACTGAAGTGACAACATATATGCAAAAGGACCCAGCACTGGGTCAGACATGTAACTGCTGAACACCGAGTTTCAAAAATAGCACCAGCATTAATGAGTGCAAATGTGCCCAGTGTGACACTAAGCGCTTTTCCTCATGTAAATTCTCAGAACTCTGGAGTCAGGTTAAACTACATTACTTGAATTGATTTAATCATTCTAATAATGTGAAGCATCTTATAATCCTTATATACATTATAATAATAGTATTCACGTTTTTTGAAGAGTTATATAATGAAACTTGATGGGTGCTATAGTCTGAATGTTTATGTCCTCCCTAAATCTGTATGTTGAAATCCTAACTCCCAGGGTGATTGTATTAGGAAGTGGGGCCTCTGGGAGAGCTCTGCCCTCATAAATGGGATTAGAGCCTTCGTGAAAGAGGCCCCAGAGAGATCCCTCACTCCTTCCACCATGCAAGTATACAAGAAGTCTGCTACCCAGAAGACGGCTCTCGCCTGATCATATTGATACCCTGGTCTCAGACTTCCAGCCTCCAGAACTGTGAGAAACAAATTTCTGTTGCTTATAAGCCACCTAGTCTGTTAGTTTTTTTGTTAGAGTAGCCTGAACAGACTAATAAGACTGGGGGTCAGGACTGATGTCATCTTAGAATCTCAGAAGCATGGTATTATCAGCATTTTACACATGAGGAAATGTGAGCTCTCAGAGGGTAAGACACTTTCTTAAAGTTGCACAACTAACAAGTGCTCATTTGCATGATTATGATTGCAAGCTATGGGACACCTGACTGCTATCACTACAATGGGTCAGTTTGTAAATGTGTTTTATTAAAGATGCATATAAGACTCAAAATATACACTATATAGATATCACACATTGACATATGTTTATATAGGTAAGGGTTTTAGTTTTACTATGAAAACTAGAATTTTATATAAGGTATATTTATACTTATAATTAGTATTTTATATTACTCCATGACAAAAGTTATTGAAAATAACTTTTAAAGGGGCAGTAAGTAGTAGATGCAAAAGGATATTACATATATACAAAATTCTTACCAATTCTCCTTTCTTAAAAGAAAACTCAAGTAGAACTAAGAAGGGAATAGGTACCACAAATTCATGAATTCAATGAAGATTTCTCCCTCTTACTTTCAGGGCCTTTATGTCTTCAGAATACAGAGGAAAAATTATGAAATAAAAAAAGATTTCCTTATCATTAGATAAACCTTAAATGAGTTGTTCATATTTTATAAGATAAATAGAAATAGTCTTCTGCCTCTGAACGCCCCTAATGATAATAAAAGGTGATTCCCAGCTTTCAGTGTATTGATTCCTATTGTATCACCTACTAATAGAGCATCTAGGAATGTAAATAGAATGTCTCTGTTTATCTCTTATGTTGACATAAGAGACAATGACAGTGCAGAGTAGTAGTCAGGAGTGCCTTGGTTCAAACACTACCTCTACTATTAACTGGTCCTGAAATCTTGGGCTATTTACTTTACAGCCTGATGACTTCACTTTCCTCATCTGTTAAATGGATACACTAAGGTAACCTCCCTACCTGGCTTTTGTGGAGATTGAATGAGATGCTACATGTGAATTTCTCAGGACACAAAATACTCAGTGAATGTTTGTACTATTTTTTTTTTGATAAATTCATTACGGAAATATGGTATATAATAGAGAATTCTGGCAAGATGCTTTCCTCTGCTTTTTATTCCTTTCGTACTTAATTTTTTTAGCTGAGCCATCCTACCACCTGTTGGCAGCTCAGCGGCAACTCAGCTCGGGCCGGGACTCGAACCGCTGTTGCTCAGAGCTCAGACTCTTGAGCTCGCAATTAACCAAATGAGCCACTCGGCCGGCCTTGTACTTAACTTTTATGTCTTAAATTTTATATGATGTATTCTGTTAAATAATCTTTGGATGGTTACTTGATTACTATAATAATTTTCCTACTATATTTTCTACAAACTATCTGTACAATAGCTTAAGGCGCTCATTCTTTTCCACTTTTTTAAAGTATATATTCCTTCATAAAATAACATGCTCATGAAAAAATATATAAAATAAATAAAAATATAAAGCCTGTCAAAAAAAATATAATTGGCTACAAAATTCCAGAAAGCTAAAACATCCATTCTTAACATTGTTTGGTTTTGCCTTTTTAATGACTCAGTTATGTTATAGAATTTAATCTTTTTTTTTTTTTTTTTTTTAGCAACACAGGCAGTGGTCTCTGTTAATATATATTCTTTATAAACTTAACTTAGGGTTTATAATAGTTCACCGAATGGGAATACCTTAATTTATT
>NW_017731587.1:1043001-1044510 GCF_001890085.2 Hipposideros armiger
AATGTTCTCTAGTTCCATCCATATTGTTGCAAAGGGTACTATTTCCTTCTTCTTTATAGCTGAATAATACTCCATTGTGTAAATGTACCACAGTTATTGTTGAAGGAAACAGGTGCGCCTGCCGGTGAGCACAGAGAGGACAGCCGGATTGATTAATCTGGACCCCCCACTTTGACGTGGGGAGGCTCGGGATCTGTCCATAAATGAACATGAAACCAACAATTTGCCTTGAATTGGACAGATAGCATGAAAGTTGTCTAGTGCAGGGGTCGGCAAACTGCAGCTTGCGAGCCACATGCGGCTCTTTGGGTACATTCCGTCTCAAAAGTTTGTCGACCCCTTGAAGAATTAATCCTGTCCCTCACGACAACTTCAAAATTATTCGAGAGCCATAAATATATTTTTACATAATCACCATTATATGGATAATATCCTTTAAAATTTTTGTAAATGAAACTATGATAGTTTTATTTTCAGTTTCAATTTTACTTCAGAGCCTGCAGCTTGCGACCCCTGGTGGCTCTTTCATCTCAAAAGTCTGCCGACCCCTGGTCTAGTGTGAAGATTAGAAGAACAGCAGGCCAGGTCTCTGGGCTCACCAGGAAAGGAGGCCAGGAAGGCTTGTGTTGCTTTATTGAATTTATTTCTCCCCTGATTCTTTCCAAAAGGGTTATGCGATGCCAGAAAACTATTGAGGGAATTATTAAGACTGTCAGGTAGGGAGTGAGAATTAGAGAGGGGCAAGGAGAAGAGGCAGAGGCTGGGGAGGAATTGAAGAGATGAGAGAGAGAGAAGGCATGGGGGAGGGAACAAGAGGGGGAAGCAACACAATCCCATTATAGCTTTAAGTAATACATAGACAGATTCAACAGGGATCAAGTGTGCTTCATCATGGAAAGCACGTTCATGCTAGGCTTCAAATAAGTTTTATCACCTAACGGAAACATACGTAGGGAAAGGTGTAACTAGAGAGGTATGGCCTCATCAAAGACACAGAAACGAGTACCTCATTCTATTCTAGGATAGCATGCATTCTTAGACGAGGGAGTCATATGGGAAAAGATAAGGTGGATAGAAGGACTCAGATGTTGAAGTCACTAGAGGAATGAACGTGACTCTGAGATTAAATGATAGCGGGTGTCAATGAGAATGGAGAAGGGAGGGGGCGCTCAAAGAGCTTACACCCTCTTCCTAAGAAGAGCTGTCTTGGTACAGTGTTCCCAGGCCATCTCAACGGACTTTTCTGAGGTACTCATTTACAGAGGTGTCCAGTGAGGCACAGAGGAGTTAATAGCAGGATACACAAACTTTGGGAACAATTGCTTTAATTAAGAGGAAGGCAGACTGCAAATAAGAATCTCCAAGGGCGGGCCGGCCAAGTGGCGCGTTGGTTAAGAACTGGCTTGGGATGCCAGAGGGCCCTGGTTCAGATCCCACATATGAGGGCCAGTGACACTGCCCTCCACAGCTAAGATGCTGAACAACAGCTCAACCTGGAGCTGGGCTGCT
>NW_017731587.1:1048555-1072354 GCF_001890085.2 Hipposideros armiger
TAATTGGCTACAAAATTCCAGAAAGCTAAAACATCCATTCTTAACATTGTTTGGTTTTGCCTTTTTAATGACTCAGTTATGTTATAGAATTTAATTTTTTTTTTTTTTTTTTTTACAGCAACACAGGCAGTGGTCTCTGTTAATATATATTCTTTATAAACTTAACTTAGGGTTTATAATAGTTCACCGAATGGGAATACCTTAATTTATTTAATCATTTCCCTTTTTCAGGCATTTATATACTTTCCCATTTTGCCTCTAATAAATAGTAATACAGTGTTCCAATTACTATCTTTGTTGGTAAACATAAAAAAATTACATTTTTAAGATATATTATCAAGAAAAGAAATACTGAGAATAAGTGCTAGAACAGCTTAAGGGATTTCATTATCATTTGAAATGAAATTTCTTTGATTTCTAATGAAATTATATGCTTACCTATCTATTAAAACCTGTTATATTTTTTATTTTGGAAATTATTTGTTCATATACTTTGGTCTATTTTACTTGTAGTTTTACAGTTTCTCATGTTGTGAATAGACCATATATATATATATATATATATATATATATATATATAATATTTGAAACATATTAATCCTTTAATTTTTCCTGTATTCTTTGCTTGTAATTTAAAGAATTCCTTTCCCTGTTTCTTTCCCATTTTACTCATGGGAAAGTTTTAATTTCAAAAGGCTTTTTGGAAAGTATCTCACATAAAATACACACAGGTATAAAGATCAAATGGTATTCAATTATTAGACACATTGTAATAACAGGGATTTTAAAATACAAAAAAAAATAGGTAAGCAATGAAATAGTTTGGAATAACATTTAGAAAAATCCTATTTTAATTACACATCTGTGAACTGCCTGTGCTGTACTTGGGACACTGAACACTATTTTAACAAAATGTTTTGGTCTTAAGCAGTAAACATAATTGTAATCTCAATGTAAATTAGCAAAAACGTATTTTCATTTTTAATCAAGGAAATTCCATAATTTAGTTCATTACTTAATTTTAAAAATTACTCTTTCGGTTTCTGAAATGACTAAAAGTGCAATGTTACTACACAACCAACCTCAGCTCACCACCCTCTTCTAACCAGTTTTAATTATGAATAAAAAATAAGCACAGGCCTCTCACCTATTCAACCCATATTTCAAGCTTCTTCCTTTAGTGTTCAATGATGAAAAATCAAACTTAATATTTTAATTTCTTCCAGTACTTATTATTATTACTTATTATTAAAATACAATTTAATAGTATACAAACCATCCTGGAGGAAAACAGACTAGTACAATATTAACAGAAAGAAAGTTCTGGACTTAAAAGTAGAAAGAGCTAAAAATTTCTGATTCAGAGAGTCACTTGAAAATTCTGAACTTCCATTATCTCAGTCAAATGTAGTTGGGATTCCTTCCAACCTCATAGGGATAGATGATGATCAGAAAAGATCAGGGACAAGAAAACACTGGGTAAGACAGTAAAGTGTTTGATAAATGTAGGAAGACATTTTCAAGATTTTAAAATTGATAGTAAATCAAATAATAATGATCCAGGTAATTACAGTTTTAAAAAATGCAACATTTCTCCATGTGCCCAAGAGGAAAGATGACAGAATGACCCTCAGCGTTAGAAATGATTGCATGGTTGTGTGGATCAGCCCTCCTCTCCCCTTTCCAAATGCTTGAACTCTAGTGTCCTTATAAACTCACACTTGAATAATCTGCAATGAGCACTCATTTCATAAGCTGACAGCTCTCATAATTTGGATGTCCCTCCGTCTATGAAGCAAGAATACGTTTCTCATAGTTCTTAGCTAAGGTCCTAGTTCTGTCCTTGAACTATTCCCCAGACACATGCTGTGCCTTTGACTTCAAGCATTTTCTGTGCTTTAACGTTCTCCATTGCATCCCCCCCTTTTTTTCTACACTTTTGTCTCGTGAGCTTCTACTCATCATTCCAATACAGCTTACGTGTAAGTTCAGCAGTCCTAGTTCTCTTGTACCCCAGCCACCAAGGTCAAGGCAGCTTAATTATACTGTGATTCTTTTTAAAACTAATTGTAATTGTAATTAAATCACAATTTTCACAATTTGTGACTCCCTCACTAGTTTGTAATCTCCACTGGAGACTGTCTCGTTCCTGGCCATGTCCCTACGCTTAGCATAGTGATTAATAAATATTGACCTGGAGGAAAAGTTTCAGGCCTCATCACTAGATAGCTGAATCCTTGGAAATGAACATCCCCCAGAGAGAACGTCAATAATGAATAAAACGAGGCTTGCTTTACTCTTAGAAATACATGAGTAAGAGGGAAATGGGAAAAGAAAACTACGTTCCAGGTCTACATATAAAATCACTTCTTCTTCTTTTTTTTTTTTTTTTTTTTTTTAGCTGAGCCATCCTGCTACCTGTTGGCAGCTCAGTGGCTGCTTAGCTCGGGCTGGGACTCGAACCGCTGTTGCTCAGAGCTCAAAACCAACTGAGCCACTCGGCCGGCCCAAGATCACTTCTTCTTAAGAGTATTTATCATAATCTGCTCCTTTTTAACTTTTTATGCTTTTGTCTTTAATATCTAATGAATTCCCATTTGTTTAGATTTATACATAATTGGTACCTTATCACAAATGTGTACAGATTTAAGTTGTTTTAATCTACATTAAATTTACTGCTATGTGCATAAAGAAGTCTATTATAATATATTCTTTTCATGTCTTGACTTTCCTTCTTTTCGCAGAAGCTTCCTTTTGGAGCTGCAGGGAAAATCCATGGAGAGCCCCTTGAATTACAGGCCTACGCGAGACACCAAGGCATCAAATTCTTACCTTTGACATTTATAAACTAAATTCCATAAAGACTTCACATGATTTGTTTCTTATAGACATCGGAATACACTGTAAGCTTGATGACATATAAGTACAACATTATACTATTACTGATATACCATAGTTGAAGCCTATTTTCTGCACATTCCTTAAGCTTTCTGATGAAAGATCAATGAGGAATTGAGTATATATTAGAAACCACATGAAATCTGAGTATTGGAAAACATTTTGAAAGCCCACATCAACCCTTTTACTTTACAGATGAAGAATCTTAATCCCAAAGACTCCAGGTACCACAGAGCCCGCCATTTCACCAATTTACTGAACCAGTTTTATAAGCTTGCTTGTCTTTCTTTCTTGCAAGCCAACCAGAAGCAAAAAGGGCCATCTGCAATGCAATCCCTTCCCCCAGACATAAAACTAGTGGATTTGAAACACAAATAACTGATAGTGCTTTTAAATACTGCCTTCTGATTGCCACTGTAGACAATATCAGTTCCCATAATTCCTTCTGTCTTGTCCCCACTGGATGGTATTTTCCAAGTCATGTGTATCATTAACAAGAACATCAAAAGCCTATAAAATTACCCAGGAGAGTGAAGTTTCAATAGAACAAAACTCATCCACTTTGCATTTTCATGGACATTTGCAAGAGCATTTAAAAAAGGACTCTAAACAACATGCATATTTCATTTAAACATTTATTTTCAGGCTGAAGACATGTTATTGTTTGTTCAATCTATGGGTATAAGTAGTCTAAGAATATCCATAAACAGTAAGTTGAAGAACTGATATGAGAATCATAGTATGCATCTTGTACAAGGAGTAATAAAAATTCTAACAGAACGATCTTTCTGTCAATTTGGAACCTACATCTGATTCTAAAATGGAGACTTTTAGAATTGTGCTTCGACCAGCTAAGCCATGAAGTAAACCTTGCGATATACGGGTGATATATTATAGAGCTGTACACTTGAAATCTATATAATATTATTAGCCAGTGTTTTCCCAATATATTTAATAAAATTTAAAATAATAATAAAATGGAGACTATTCCTAACTGAGCTCAACCAAACACATACTGCACACAACTGTGAGTATGGCAATCCACTACAGAATGATACCGCAAAAAGGAAAACAGGGCCTTCCTCTCTTTAATTATCTCCCAATTTTCTAAAGAAGGTAAATGGATAATTTCAATATAAATATTTATATCCCCACAGCCACTCCTTAGTCCAAGCCACCATCATTTCTGACCTAAAACACAGCAACAGAGTTAGTGCCCTTTGCTGTTGTACTCTGGTCTTTCTCTAACCCTGTCTGCTCACATGGTGCCTTCCACTGCTCTCAGAACAAAATGCAAACTCAGCTTGGTCAACTAAGCCCCATGGGCTCCACCTCTGCCTCCTCTCCAATCTCCTCTCCTCATACATCCCCTTCTGGTTCAATAGACTGCAGTCATATTAGCCTCCTTTTCTGCTATGAACATAAGCTTGGTCTCACCTGTAACCTTTGAACTTACTGTTTCTTTACTCTGAAGTATTCTTACCTGGCTCTTCAAAAAGCTGGCTTAAGCTTACAGATTTCAAATATCATCTCCTCAAAGATGCTTTACCTGACTACTTGGTTTCAACTAGTACCCAACTTCCCACCTCATCACTTTCTAAACATGACCTCATCCTATGTATTTCCTACATAGCACTACTCACTTTCGGAAAACAGAACAGTGCCTTTCACCTACTGGATCTATCTTATAGATGTTAAACTTAATAAAAACCCTTCCATAAGAATTTTAAGCTAAGTCATGACTTAGAGGAATTTGATATTCTAAAACTATACACAGATGGGCCTACTAATAAAAAATATCTATCTACTTACTCACCCACCTACCTTTCTGTCTGTCTATCTATCTACCAATGTTGTAAAAGAAACTGAACATGTATTACAGGAGAAAAATCAACTACTTATCAAAGAACCAGAAATTTAGGTACCTACAACTAAGTTTAGCATTTCAGCTTCATTTTTCCAGGCTTTAATATACAGTAAAACCTTGGATTGTGAGTAACTTGTTTTACGAGTGTTTTGCAAGACTAGCAAACATTTCTAATACATTTCAACTTGGTAAATGAGCGATGTCTTGCAATATGAGTAGTTTGTTTCTGGAACGAATTATGTTCGCAAACCAAGGTATTACTGTACTTATTTGTACAACAAAAGGGTTATATTAGATTTAAAAAGAACATTCCAGTTCTAAATTTTAGTTATTTGAAGTAGATTTCACTTAAAGTCATTACTATTCCTTTAAATGTACATTTTTAATAATCTGAGCACAGTGAGACGGAAACATCAATCAGTAAGTTATGAGCTTCTTGTCCATTTGTAGATTACTTTGCCTTAACTACTCCCTCTGTGATAACTCATCTTGAGCCCTTTCCATTACCTGCACCAAAGTGGGGGAAAAATATTGAAACTTTCATAAAATTATATTGAAGTATGCAGTCATTCCTCCCTTAGAAAATAAATGTACTTCTAACAATGTATGTACACCAACATTTTTTAAATGATGCAGGGGTACTAAGAAGTATTCATTTTTAACATATATCTTTCCAGAACATGTGTTAGCACTGCTTTCCAAATAATATATACAATTAAGAATTCATTGCACTTTCTTTAAAACTATATCTAAAAATTTCTCATGGGAGAAATATTCCCTACTACCACCACTGAAATGAAAAAATTCAGCAGTATGATGTAATATAATAATAATAATAATAATAATAATAGTAATAATGATAATAAAAAAATAAATGAAAAGATATAAATGGGTAAAGACAGTCAAGCCAGAATAAAAGGGGACTAGGGGGCTAAATCTTTAATGCAGTTGCAATGTTTTTCAATTTCAATTTAAATGAAGCAATGATGAAGTTTAAAGGAACTGGCTATAAGAAAATGTCAAGCATACAATAAAATTATGGGAAACAAGCTTACAAAGTGCAGTAAGTAGAATTACAATAGTGTGAGGACAGGAAATGCAGGCAGCAAAATAGAAAAAAAAAACACTTACAAAATGCAACAACAGGAGGTCCTTTAGCTCTCAGAGAAAATCATCATAGGAGTACTTTAATGCACAGTAAGGGCACCAAGATAGTAAGCATGAGAAAAATCCTAATTTAAAACACTTCATATAAGAAAACCTGTAAAAATAAATTCTGTATCAAACTAGAATTAGCTGACTGCTATCTTGACATGGCAATAAAAGTGCATTGTAAAGCAAAATCTGAAGTGGTTATGCAATAAGTTGTGTGAAATTACATGCTATGTTATGCTGGAAAGATAAAGCATCACAAGCCTAGGTTTATAAACATATCCACACAATGTAAATACACAAATGGACTTGTGGTTGGTTAAGTGTATCCTCCATTTTACTATTTCCATTTTTCCACACTCAAGCCTGTCACTGATTTATTGTTCCTACTTGGGAAACGGAAGAAATAACTAAATATTATATAAGCATATTAGCTTTATTTTCTCAAGATTGAGTTTCCATCCACCTTTAAGTTTACTACTTGGTAATAACTAATACCTTAAAGCCGGGAGTGGCCAAAAACAGTTTTGCCCCCATGGGATCAGAAAAAGTAAATGTTTTTGGCTCGTTGAAAGCCATTCCAACTCCAAATCTGGGAGAAATAAGCACATCTTACACAACACCAAACCAGCTATGTTACTTTGCCTCACTTAGCACATGACTCACTACTAATGATAGAGTGGAGTGTGACAGAGTTGTTACATAAGTTCACTCTGGGCTCATTAAGGCCAAGGCTAAACTGAATGAGAGTCATCCTTTACACGCTTACAGTTTATCCTTGACCTCGGTCTCAGGCTTGTAAAAGTTGGTGTACATCCATTATCCTCCAGAAAGCAAGATTTTGAGGCCAAAATATGAGCCTCTAAAACTTCAAAATGATGCATTCAATGAGCAATACATTACCTTTTAGAATGAAAAGAGAGCTAATATTTGGATTACATACTATATACATCAGGCAAGGCAGAAGATGTTTTCCTGATGAGACCTCATTTCAACTCCACACTGACCTTGAATGAAACAACTGTGAAAATGCCTTCCCCAGTGAAGTCCTATGAAAATTACTAAAGGAAAACATAAAGCATAGCCTTCTTTACTATGACTGGTTTGAACAAGAAGGCAAGACTATAGAATGAGGCTAAATCTACAACAACAAAGTCAACGTCCTTCCAAAATGTTCCTTGCCACAAAATTGAAATCTCATATCAACATTAGCAGGAAATGTGGGGGACATGGAAAAAACTGTCAACCACTCACCATAATGCATGTAACAGTTTCCTTTGGTGGGATCCAACTCAATAGCCTTCAAGAAGAACTTTTCAGCCTCACTCTTACGACCCTTGAAAAACAGAGAAAATGGATGATTGAGCAGCAGATCTTGTCTTCATCTCCTGGGCCTACGTGAAGTAGACTAGTGTCTACTTGGTAATCACCATAAAAAATGTTTTTGTTTTTTTTTAATCTAAACAAAGATGATTCAGGAGAATATGTGGAGAGAGAAGACTGAAGTTGGAATTGTGGGAAACACCAAGATTAGAAGAACAGCCAATGAGAGTGAATTCGTCAAAGAGATTAAAAAGAAGAGACCACAGAAGCAAGAGAAAAAAGTGTGTGTGGGGGGAAGATGGTTTCACAGAAACCGAAAGGATAAGATAGTCTGAAGGAACAGCAAGAAACATCATTTTCTATTTTATGTTCTCCCTTCAATTGGCTTCTTTTTTACTCTTCTTCCTTTTAAAGGATTATGGCCACTTGAGCTTTTGAGATGATTCTGTTCTAATGGCTCACTTTATATATTGAGGAAACTAGTCAAATTTGTTGAATCTCAAACAACCACTGCTTATCCTTACACTATCATTCAGGACTAAAATATTGCTAATCCAGGATTTCATCTAAAGCTAGATCATCTTCCTAAATACAGTTTCAAATAGACATTACCATCATCCTCAGAAGATAATAAGCAAAAAGTAGGGGGAAAGGCTTATATGCACTAAACTGATTTTTCATGAAACAAAGTCATAATCCAGACAGGTCCTAAAAGTATACACTCTTCATGTGGTTATTCCTTCAGAATCACTGTTGCCTACAGGATAACAAAAAGGGGTGGCCGGAGGTAGGACAGCAGCCCAAGAAGGACTTTCCTAGAATAGTTGTCTTTTGGCCTGCAAGGTTGGAATGAATATCTCCATGCTGACTGCTAGTGGCAGCAAGACCCTGGGTGGCGTCCAGAATCTGTGGTCCAAAGTAAAGGAAAATGGTTTTCATTGCTTGTTCCTTCTCATTTATACACTATCTACCACATGACCTTCAAATGATGTGTTTTCTTTCTTCACATAGATTGTTAAAACCACTATTAAGGAGATCAATCTTCCAAAGCTAGAGGGATATAATTAACCTAATATTCTACATTCCATGCAACTTTGACTCATTTCTCCATATACCCCCTCCTTTTTGTTTATTCATTCATTTAAAAAAATCCACTTTTGCTAAATCCTTTATTTACGCATTTCCTAGCAAGTAGGACCTAGCCTACAGCCTCTGTCACCAATGGCTAGTGTTAACACAGTGAAGACACAGTTGACTTTTGCATTTCTTCTTTCATTTTAATAATGTTACTTTCCAGTCCACTCCTCTGTAATTCACAAGTCTCATCAAATATCCAATAATTCAAATTTTAAATCCCTACAATATTTCTCACAGCATTTAATTTCAAAGAAAAAAAAGGAAAACACAGGCAAAATGCTTCATACACATATTATATTTTCATGAAGTTAGTAAAAATTAGCAAGAATCTTAAAGAATCTTACAAAGTTAGGATTCCCTAAATGTAAATAACTGTACTGAATCAGACAATCTAACATATGAGCTAAGAGTATTCATTCTAGGCAGGCAGAACAGCTTCCATATTTGTGTAGCTATGTGACCCTTAGAAAATCATTTAATCTCTCAGCTAGAATTTTCTCTATTACAAAAAAATAAGATAGGTGGAGAAAAGGGGATTTTTAGAAGAGTGGAACTATTCTGTATGACACTATTCTGCATAGCAATACACATTTGTCAAAACCCACAGGATATATAACACAAAGAGTGAACCCTAATGTAACCTATAGACTATAATTAATAATAATGTATCAGTATTGGCTCATCAATTGTAACAAGTATACAACACTCATGCAAGTTTATGATAACAGGCAAACTATGTGAAGGGTGGTAGGAAGATGTGTGAGCATTATGGGAACTCTACTTTGGGTTCAATTTTTTTTTTTTACCTAAAACTGCTCTAAAAATAAAATGAGGATAACAATAAATATTTCATAAGATTGAATTATCTGAAGTGAGACACATACAATAATTATAATACCTAGGTACATTTTAAGTTTGTACTAAACATTAACTATTAATATATATATATATATACACACACACATATATACACATACACATACATATATACATATACAGTATGCAATAGAATGCAGAATTCTGAATGACAAAGAACATGTTATATACACTGCCTCAAAACCACATGGTTTGCCTTTAAATCATCATTGGAAAATGATGTATTACGAACTTGTAGATGATAATAAAAGGAAGATGCAAAATGAAAACTATCTTTGGTAGAGAGTCTGTACGAATGTTATATGAAAAGATAAAAAGGGTCTGCGAACTTTCTTCCACTTAAGTTTTTCAGGACAGAAGAGAAGAAACTGGTTCATTTATCAATGTCACAGTAAATGGGGTAGTGAAATCTTCGTGTGGAGTCCACTGGGAAAATAGTAGTATATAGCGTTCAAAGCATGCAACAGAACTCAAAGGACAGTGGTCTCTGGTTGCTCCACAGCCCAAATTATTAAAGACAATGAGTCCCATCAGCTCCCAGATGTAAAAGAAACACATATGAAGGGCAGAACATTCTTTCTGGGGGGAAGTATCACACCATCATGCAAAAATCTATCTTTGTGCTTTGACCACTAATTTGTTTAGTCACGTGCCAAATAATGAGGAGGAAAATGAAATCCTCACAAGAGTATATAAAAATCAAGAGTCAACCAAATGCATAAGCCATCCAGATACACACATTACTAGGTCTCAGGAAGGGGTTATGGTGGCTGGGAGGTAACACCATGTTTAATCACATTTACTCTTCCAACTATCACTGCTTTAAAGGAATGACAGTTACAAAAGTGGAGGAGAAAGTTATTTCTCAGCAGGTTTTCCTTGGTGTCTTTTAGATTACATCAGCATTGTCTACAAGCAAGTATCATTCATGGAGTAAGCCACTTGGTGTACAAACCACTCACATTGAGCATCATTACTCGTTTTGTATATTGGTTGGGATTTGGGGGCACATATGTTAGTTTGGAAACCCAAGGAAAAGGGACTGTGGTCAGCTGTGACAAATAAGGGAAATGTGAGTTGAGAGGCTTGGTTTCTACTGCCAGTGCTAGAACCTGTGTATTTGCGTTTTCCTTTATTTTTGTAGGTTTCAAATTATTTATTGAATGCCTACTATTTGCTTTGCACAGTTCTAAGTACTATGAACACAGAGTGCTTGCCTTCAAGTCCCAATTACAGGAGGCACATAATGAACATATTATCCAGTAAGCAAGGGAATTAGTCACAGAGCACTGTGGGCAAACAATTAACTTCTCCAATTCTCATGGAAAGAACTAGCCTAGAGACAGACAAGCCCGTGTGTGAATCTTGCTGCCTCTAATTATTTAACTGTGTCACTCTGAATATCTTTTATAATATCTGAGTCTTTGTTTCCTCATTTGGAAAAATGAAGATAATTAGTACCAATTTTGAAGGGTTGCTGAGAAAAATCACAAATCAAATGGAAATAACTAGCTTCAGATCTGACATATAAAGCTCTGAGATTCTTTGATTTTTCTTCCTTCTATCTCCTCAAAAGAATTATTTCTTCCAAGTTGAATGTCACTATCTAGTTCCTAATTACCAAAATGCAAATATCCTTTTCTTAATGTCATGTAATGGTAGAAACTAAATTTCAAAATTTTTATAAAAAATGACTCCCATTCCTAACATTTTCCCCTCTCTCAAATAAAAGGCCTTTCAGCTCACATCTTGGGTTCAGTAATAGATTTTAGATTTTCTGACTCACTGAACTTCATTTTCACCAGGTTAATGTTTATTAAGCAGAACTATTTTTGTTATGCCCTTGTTCAAAAATATTTTAATATCTCCTGATTCCCAATCATTCTACTTAATAATCAATCTGATTTTCAAAATCTTCCACCATCGAGCTCAAATCTACCTGATAAGGCATAGAAATTTAATCATTTGCCTTAACCATAGTTCCTATATCTTCATTAATTATTTTTTCTGGTGTGTAATGTTATTCACATTTTCACTCATTCATACGCATTTTATGCAGCAAGCTTCAGTTGAAGTCCCACTTTTTTATAAAGCTTTTGGTGATGACTCCTATTCCCAGTAGGTTCCCTTTCTTTTCATTGCGATAATACAATTATTTTTAGAGTCATTACTACCACACTAGAGTAATTACACAATGTGAACTGGAAGATACTATACCAAATCCCTCCATATATAAAATATGGTGGTTGGCAAGTGGAATTTTAGCTTGTGGAAATTGTCATTCCAGGTAAGTACTTACAGTTTGTACACGATCATTCAGTGTACCCACACGCACATCAGTTACAACAGCAAGAATCAGTATACTGAAGCAAAGGGCAACTGACAGTGCAAAAGATTAGGAAGTCAAGGATGTAAAACAGAGCTAAAGAAACACATAGTAATTACTCCTGTTAACATCGAACTTTGAACAATTCTAAATTAGACATTCACTGCAGTTAGTACATTAGTACTTATACAAAGAATTAACTAGCTGGACTTTAAGTAGCACAAATGACTACGGGGCCAAAGGAGAGAGTGAGAAAGATGAGGAAAGAGAACTGACCAGAACCAGGAAGACATTGTCCTGGCCATGGGCTGCCCAGTAGCTAGGAATTAGGGATTTGAGATTATCAATATAGTTATATTAGTATATTATTTTTAGCACTATACTGGGTATTAACAACTCTCACAAAAGATAATATTATTGGGCTGTTGGAAGAGTCATGATGTATTTTTTCTGTTTTTTGTGCAAAAATGTGTCATGCATGACTTTTCTGACAATCCAATATTTAAACTCATAAAATCAAATAAACAAACAAACAAAAATTCCCAATCAGGACTAGGCTTTGTCAGGGCATCTGACTGGCAGCAATAAAACATATACACATAAGATAAATATTCAGGGCCGACCAAGTGTTGTGTTGATTAAAAGCTGGCCTGGGACGCCAGAGGGCCCTGGTTTGGATCCCACATATGAGGGCCAGTGACACTGCCCTCTACAGATAAGGTGCTGAACGACAGCTCAACCTGGAGCTGGGCTGCTGTGAGTCGCCAGCTACCGCGTAGGCTGCAGCCCCTGCTGCAGTGAATTGCCATGGGATACCGTGTGTAGTGAGTGGCCGTCCAGAAGCCAGCAACTGATCTGCCTCACCGGAAAGAGTGCAATGATGGTGCCAACTTGGGCCAGTGAAGCAACGGCCCAAGTAGACTGAAGAACAAAAGGACAGCAACTTTTCTGTTCCCCCTCCCCTAATTCCCCAATTAAAAAAAGAAAAAGATAAATATTCAGTAAAGTTTACATGCCTATTCCACAGTGTGGAATTAGCATTCAGCTAATTTATTTTATTTTCTAATTAAACTGGATGCTACTAACACTGATCAGAATCCTGAGTGGGTCTTCAAGGCAATGGCTGAGACACACCTTTTCCAACTACAAAATATATAAATATAAAAACAGATACATGTATATTTTTAAACACACACACACACACACACACACACACACACACACACTCCCCCCAAACATTCCTAGAACTGCAACTTAAGGAAGCACTCAGGAATATTAAATATAAGAGAATCATACTACTATGGCTTAGGCTTGAATTGTTTGATTTGTAAAATATAAACCATAAACCAAATTTTGTAACTATTTTTAGTAAAAAGAAATAATTGACAGTATCAACCATTATATCAACTTATTATATCATCAAGTGTGTCTTGATGCCACAGCTCAGAACTGCCATTTTTCTTAAATGACACCTGAAAACCTCAAGACTTTGTTTGTTGCACTGCCTCTGGAATATACTCGTATATGTTTAAATGTAATTCATGTATTAATCTTGTCCTATAAACTCAATTATTCCCCAAAGACTTGAGCTTTCATTCTATAGCCATTCAAATTTTCTGTAAATACAATAACCAGTCAACAAATACACAGGCTACCAGTATTTGCTTTCTAGAGCTTACTAAGTTATAGTTATTCCTTAGCTATTTAGTTCACATGTTCACAGGTTTTCACTAAAGTACAGAGCTGCGAACAAAACAGTCATTTCTCCATTTCACATCTGGAAACTGTCACAGGAACTAAGGTCTATAAAATTATAAAAAATAGCTACTCAGAAACAGCCCAATTCTCAAACAGTCTTCAGCACTGGTGGGAATAACAATGAGAACAAACCTGGCAATTCCCTTTGGTGGTCCTATTTAGAGGCTGTTGTACGTTTGCTGTACAAAGAGTCTCTTGCTGCTGCTGTGTATCCAGCAGCTACTTGCACACATTTCGTGTTTACTCTTTGGGAATGTTTGACAATTGTGAACGTTGGTCATTTTTCACAACCAATGAAAATCACGTCTTCATTTCTCATTCCAATGTAAATTCATATGGATAATAAATAAGAAAGGGAAGTAGCCATAAAATAGGTCCAAAGCTTGAAGCATAGTTTGGTAACTGTGCTGTTTAAACATGCATGATAGCTTAATGAGCGCAAAGGGAAAAACAACTGAAGAGACAATCTTGAAAACTTAATTTGGGCCAGCCAAGTGGCACGTTGGTTAAGAGTTGGCTTGGGACGCCAGCTCTGACAGCAGGGCCGTGGTTTGGATCCCATATGAGTGACGCTGTGCCCTCTAAAACTAAGATGGTGAACAACAGCTTGACCTGGAGCTGGGCTGCCGTGAGTCACCGGCGACAGCGTAGGCTGCAGCCCCTGCTGCAGTGGGCTGCCGTGAGCTACTGTGAGTGGTTGGCAGCCAGAGTGAGCTGCCAAGAGCCACCGTGGGCAGCCGTCTAGTGGCGGGTGACTCATCTGCCTCACCCGGGAAGAGTGCAATGATAATAACAACATGGGCCAGTAAAGTGACGTCTTCCACAGCTAGACTGAAGAACAAAAGGACAGCAACTTGTCTGCTCCCCTTCCCCAATTTCCCAATGCTGTTCCCTCCCTTAATTCCCCAATAAAAAAAATCTTAAAAAAAAAAGAAAAATTAATTTGTGAGGACCAGCATTTACAAATAGAAGGAGCATTATTGGGTAGTCTGTTTTAATACTGCAGTGTTCATATGTGAAGTGTCTTCAGAGTATAAGTCTTTCCTCCTCAAAAGAAAAAAATATTTAAAAAATCTAACAGTTCAACTAGTTCTTACAAACCTAGATGATTTACATGAAACCATTTAATTCTCATGTCCCTCCAAGTCATTAGATATTATCAACCAGAATTAACCTTAATTAGAGGCAAAGTGAAAGGACCGGGGCAGGGCAACTTTCATGATGAAATATTTTATCACTATATTACTAGAATATTTCCATCAAATTATCATATACTTAAGGTTGACCATGACATTCATTTTTGTTTTTTAGGGAGATAATAATATTTCTTCTGGAATGCTTCAAAATAGAATAGAACAAGAATACTGCATAAAAAAATAAATGTGGCTAATAGATTGTTTTTCTTTCCTAAATTGTATTCCAAGCCCACTTTCTAGAAATATCAGGCTTCTGTGACCTCTTTTCCTAAACATCCCAAAGCAGAAGCTGTCTGAACGATATCTAGAATATACTGTCATAAGGCCTAAGATCATTGAAATATTATATCAAATGACACGGAGGGTGGCTAGTGGTGATAGGGACTGAGTACTTCATGCTGTTCAGGGGCAGCTCCCTGAGTAGGTGTCAAAACCTCAGCAGGGAGGGGTGGCTCTGTGGTATTTCTAGAGCAAGGCTGGGCCCTGGAACAGGGCCTCCCCCTAAGCAAAGCTTCCCTGAAACCCATACCAAGAGCCATCAGACTCCAAGATGAAGGTTATCAGCTCAGGCTAAGTTGACCAGGGCAACCCCTGCCTAGCTTTTGAGTACCATTAAGCCTCTCAGATTTAGGTGAACTCCTGGGAGGGGAGGAGGCCACAAAACAGCTGAAATTAAATAGCTAATCAAGTGGAAGAAAGACAGCAGTACTCTGAATTTTATTCAAAGAAGATAAAAAAGTGGATCATCCACATGCAACTGAATGTCTGGCCTGAAAAGTCAGACATGTTACGCGAGCAATGGGCACAAATAAGCAGTTTGCAAATACCACAAACTAATGGTGAAGGTCCCTATAGAAAAAAAAAAAAGTTGAATTTACTTAACATTTAGTTAACCTAAAATGCAAATAAATGCATTGGAATGTTATTATTCTCTATCGATGAAGTCCCCCCCCCAAATAACAGAACTAATTGTACTGAGGGTTCATAAAAATAGGTGCTTATATAATAATTTGTTATATATCAAAAGCCTTTAAATTACTTTGCCCAAACATCCATTTTCAGGCACTTGTCCGAAGGAAATACCTGTAAATACAAAAAGGTGGCTACTCATTTTCATTGAAGTGTTGTTTATATAAATTCCATGTCCACCAGCATAGACTTGGTTAACCAAATGTCCTTTTCATAAAATACTACGAATCTATGAAAATGATTTTGTAGAAAATTATTTAAACCCCATGAGATCTACACTATCCATTGCTAAGTAAATACTCAGGTTTTAAATCACAGTTTATGTCCATTAAAAAAAAAACCTCAAAGAATATTTTTAAGAGGAAACTAACACTACCTGAATAGTCAGATCATTGAGAGCGTTGGCATTTCAAGAATGATGGGGAGAGAAGTACCCATCTAGAGTAGATCGCTAAAAAAGTGCTGTGTTCGTGTCAAACTAAATATCTTGAGACCACAGTAAAACTTACTGAGGGGGCAAGGGAAGGATTAAGAGATGTGATGTTTCATTCCACAGAAATGAAAAGAATTCCTGCCATGTGACAGCCTGTGTTCTAGGTCTTGGTAATCAAGACAAAGTTCCTGCCCCCATGCAATTCACATTCTAGTGGTGTAATAGGTAGTTTACACAGGAGCAGACAACACTGTCAATTAAATATTCCTCTGATAAAAAATAACACTGGCTAAGGGAAGAGAGCAATACACAGCTCGGGGTGGAGTGGGTGATGTTTAATGAAGTGGTGGAGAAAGGTCCTTAGTGACAGTTGAGAAGTGACCTAAGTAAAGGGGTGACCAAGCAATGTAAGGTCTGGCAAGTGTGGAATGTTAGGGCCTAACAAGAAAACCAATATGGTGGCAGTGGCGTATATCCCACAAAAAATCATAGGAAGTGAGTGTGAGATACAGGAGGGACCAAATCCTTTAGGGCCTCGTGTGCACGCTAAGAAATTTGAATTCATTTTTCTTTTTTGGTAGTACAAACCACAGTTTTAGTACTGGATGCCACATGTTGCTTTGACTCACATAATTTCCTCGGTGTCAATAAGCAAAGGGCCAAACAGGCTGCGAGGACTGTACCAAATATGGAACACTTCATGTAATCCAAGGTATGTAATCCTTGGGCAGAAGCCATGCTAATCCTCTCTGTGTCATTTTAAGTTAATATATGTGCTACTGAAGCAAGCATTGAGATTTATTTTGACTAGGAAGGAACACCATGGAGGATTTTAAATAGAGGTACACTCTAGATTTTGGGTGAAAAAAAACTGACTGTAGGGGATGTGGGAAACAGAGAGACCACTCAGGAAGTTAATACTCCATAGCTAAGACAATGGTGGAAGCTGTGGAAGTGGTGAGATGTGGTTAAATTTGGAATGTCCTGAATATAAGTAGCTGAGGAAATGGATATGGGTATAACATAAAAACAAGAGTCAAGGATGACTCAACAGGTTGAAGCACCTAGGTGAATGCAGGTATCATTTGTTCACATGGGAAAGGCTGTGTGGGAGCAAGTGATGATAGGAAGGTGCCTGAGCAGTGGCGTAATCAAGTTCTGTTTGATTGCAATGTGAGGCAAGAGAGCTTAGAGAACTAATTTAGAAAACTGCCAGACAGGAGGCCACAGGCTAAGCATTGGCAGGGAAGAACAGATATCTGGTACCTTACATGGAAATAAACTAAAATAAAAAAGACTTGTAAGAATGCCAAGGGGGAAGCAAAAAGGGGAAAAAAAACCCAAAACAAAGAAATCCTTATATTTTAATCATCTTTTCAATAAAAGAGAAAAAATATTAAAATGCATTATAAAATAGAAACATATAGGACCATTTAAAATAAATATTTTAAATAAATAACTTGCCTTTTAGAAATATTTAAAATATTTGATAGTTAAGAAAATTTAAATTATATGTTGCTTTCTCCACAGCTTTGACATTATGAGTAAAAATGTAAGATTTTAAGGTGTAAAAACAAAATAGTTAACTTCTAAAATATTACATAACCGAAGGTGTTGCGCTTATTCAGATTTCCTGTTATATTACGAGTTTTCATTTCCTTTATATATTTGTTCAATTGTGTATTTTCCCTTTAAACTTAAAGAGGTCATCCATACACACAGCAAAAACATTTCAGTGGGAGAAAATTAATTTAACAGGATACAACCATCTGGGCAAATGGCTTAGGCTGTTACATTGCACTGCTATCCTAAGCTCAAAATCAATTTAAAACCAGTATCTCACTGTAATTCTCCTCCATCCATAATCTCAGTTATTAAGAATGTCTGAGTAAGTCGTGGTGAAGTAAGTTGAAATTATGTTTGAATAAAATTTATAATAATATTATAGGTAAAGTATCCTAGAATTTTACTTGGATATTATGCAAATCATTTTTAAATGTAAAAAATGTGGTTATTTGTAAACTTTAGAAGAATTCACAAAATCTCTTTGAATCATAACCGAAAAAGAAAAATACCTATTTTTAATTAAAACAAAGAACGTCCAGCAATTCGTCGTATTTATTCATTGCTTCCCTTAATTGAACAAATATGTATTGAGTACCTATCTGGTGCCTGGCACTGTGTTAAGCAGACCAGGATGGAAATGGGGACGAAGAACAGACAGAACCCCTGCCCCGTGACGCTCCCAAAACTGTAGCTGTTTTGTGTACGACACACAATGGTTGTGAGTTTCACTGAGAACAGTTGGTTTGACCGAGTTGCAGCCCTCAGGAAAGGTTTCCAAAGGGACTATTGCTTGCTCTAAAAATTGGAAAGTTGTGTATGATTGACCAGTTGAAGGGGAGGCCAAGTAGTCTAAGTAGAAGCACAGCAAAGGGAAAGAAAATCTGGGTGGCAGGAACAGAAACACTGTATGCAGCAGTGGGCGAGTGAGCCAGAGGAGTAGAGGCAGGCCAGGTAAAAGGTAGGGAAGAAGAGAGCACGCCTAGCTTAAAGGTTCCAGGAGGGAATTTGTCCTTACTTGCTTTGTAAATATGTAAATATCACTTGGAGAGCCCTGTGGATAACACCCAAATGGGAACAGAAGGAATGTAGGTAGATTAGTCCAGGTTTTTCAAAAAGAGGGAGAGAGTTGATAATGGAGATGAAGATTAGTGGACAGACATGAGGAATACTTAGGGGATGCAGAGAGAAAGAATTCCAGCATCAAGAGAGGAGGGAGGGGTGTAATGAGGGAGTTGGAGGTAACAAGATGACCTCTAGGTTCTTGATTGTGAAACTGAAGGAAACCTGGTAAATAATGGGGGAAAAACAGGCTAAGGAAGGACGATTATGAGCACAGTTTCGAGAATTGTAGAGGCTAAGGTACCTTCGACATCTGAGACATCAAAGATGTTTGTTGTTCAGACTGAAGCAAGAGGCCAAAGGCAGTGGACATGAAAAATATCTGGACTTAGTGACACAGAGCTGACTGATTGGTAACCTTAGTAAGGTTTGTTGCCATGGAATACATCTTGAAGCCAGAGGGGTGGGGGAGGGAGTTTGGGCGGAGGGATGAGAAAATGGATACTTAATTGCAGACAACACTGTCATATGTCTGGCTATGAAAGCTGGGGAAAGTGATAATGTCAGCAGAAGGGGATGAGATGCATTGAGTGTTTTGAAAAAGAACACAGAAAATCAAAACATAAATCACAACTAGGCATAAAAATTAATGTCTCGGTTTTTTTTTCTTAGTTTAACTGAAAATTAGAAGGAAAGATAACTCAAAAAAATCTTTTCTGAGAAGTCTTGGATAAGCTTCCAGTTGTGACATGGCCAAACTAAACCTACCCAGACTCCTTTAGGCTGCGTCTTTCCCTCCAAGTTTCCTTCTTTTGTTGTGACACTTACCATATGTACTCTAATTAGTATTTGTTATCTTCTCTTCTAATTGTAAACCACTTTAGGACAACTGTTTCACCAACAACCTAGTCAAGGGCCAGGTGCATAGTAGGTGGTCATAAACGCATGAAAATGTTAAATATCTTGAAAAAGCAAATACTCAAAACACGCTTCTTAAATGTATACTCTTGTTGGGAAGTGTTGTTGCCTGAGTGAGGGAGGGCATAGGTTCCAGTGGGCAAATGTGATTAAATTTTAAGGCCTAAGTGATACCCAGAAGGTCACACCTACTGTCATTGTCATCAACACCTCCTCTATACAAGGCAAAAAAAAAAAGAAAGAAGAAACCAAGATTTTTTAAAATCAGCATTCTGTGGTCCATAAGGTAGCACTAAAATTTCATAGAAAATGGTTTCCAATAGGCAACTTCGCTTTAGATGGATGAAGTAGTCAATGGTATCTTGGTTTAGGCCATTAGTGCAGTTAGAAAGACTCGATTCTTAGCTCTTAGTGACACCACCCGCCATTCAGCTAAGCTGTTTGTGCCGTGGGTGCTTCTTGTCTGTCCTGACGAGCTCCATGAGCATTGGCTGGGTTGCTCCATCCCAAATGGTTTAGCCATAGCATGAGGAGTGGCTATGCTGATTGGCCCCCATGGAGACAGCCTTGGCTCAGAGAGTTCAGTGTTGACACTTGTGCTGCAGAGGTTTAAATCCTGCAGGGATGGTCAGGAAAGCTGCGCTGTGTGAGTGGAAAAGCAGGAGCCTCCACAACAGCTGCTTTGCAGCTGGGTCACAAAGGAGAGCAAGAGATCCCTCGACACCATAAAAGGTAGCGGATGATGGGAAGGCAATTTCAGTGTCTCCATTTGTCACTGGCAGGATGCCACTTGCTCTCAAATCCAAATGCTTTTACAAGAGGATAAAGCCAGATGTAAATAATTCCCTAATTTTATACTTTTTTTTTTTGTAGACAGCTTCACCAGGAAAGGATATAGAAGGTTATTTAATTTACTTAGACACAAAATTCTTTGATGATTTAACTGTGGTACTGAAGAGAACACTGGATTCAATAACAGAAACCTGAGTTCTAGTCTGGTTTTGACACCAAGAAGGTGAGCAACCAAGGAAAGCCACTGATTTGAATAGGTTTCATTTTCCTCAGTTGTCAATCAAGGGACCTAGGTTAACAGAACTCTACTGGCTATGATTCTCTGTTAAAAATATAGAATTAACCTACAAGAAGTAAGCATTGGTTAAAAATTCAGATACAAAAAGTTAAATTCTTAATCCACATCATCCTCTTTTTGTCTCTATTACTTTCCAACTCACAATAGGGGAGAGCAATTGGCCCCTCCCCCAATCCAGGGAGCTGACACTGAGATTGGGGATTATAGCTGAGTCCTAAAGTCAACTGTAGTTTATTTAATGTATTAATGAATGAAACTACATGGAGGTGAATTAATTATATATTTGTCTTCTTCTGAAAGTACTTTAAAGGTAAAGATGCTCGTCAAAGGCAGAATACCCTCGAAAGGTTTTTGTAGCAACCAGGCCACATATATATCGAAATCGTACGAGTGTACTATGCTTCCAAGTAATTCTAGTTTGCCTGAAACTACTCTGTCTATGCCCGCTGTTTCAGAGTAAACATAACTGCACCCCCTCCCTGGTTTGGACAAATATTCTAGAGTTACCTTAATTCTTGTTTACCTCTCACAAACACTGACCTAAATTAGATGAGCTAAACAATGGCCTTTGTGACACTGCAATGTCCCACCCTATGAAACCACTGGGCTCCATCTGTGGCATCAGCGAGGTCTCCTCATGACCTCAGCTTTCCATTCCCCAACACACCCCTAACAAAGACATCCTTTCACAGCACAAGACCATGGGATCTTTGTCAAACGTAATTAAGATCTCATTCATCTTTTCCACTTCCCAAAACACATTTTTCAAGTCCGGGGTCCTAGCACATTGCAATTTGACTTTCCCTTTATAGGTTATAGAACAAGAACAGAAACTTTATGCAGAGGTGACTATGTGCCAGGCACCATTCAAACATGTTATGTGTATTGCCACATTAATCCTCATAACACACCTGAGCTACTATCATTCTCCGTTTTACAAAACAAAACAAAACAAAACAGGCACCGTGCAGTGAAGTGCCTGGCCCAAGGTAAAAAAGCTTGAGTTGGCAGAGCTGGGATTCAAACAAAAATCAGCTGGCTTCACAGTTTATGTGATTTGTTATTAAATTATAGTCTTGGTCCAGAAGTTTACTACCAGGAATCATTATGCTACTTAAAGATGGAATAGAGGTCCACTCCTACACTCACTCATGCACCCACCCATCCATCCATTCCTTATTGCGTATTCAGCGTGCCCACCATAGGCCTAGCGTTGTGTCAGGCACTGGAGAGTTGAAGATGAGATGAGATGACTTCCGCTTTTATACACTGAGTAATAGCGCGGTGACTCAGTAGATAGGCCCTTACCAATTGCAAGGTAAGACTTCAAGGGGCTCACGTTAGATATACGCATAGTGCATAAGGAGAAAACCAAAACCAAGACATCTCCTTGGCCTGAGTGAGTCAGGGAGGTCTCAGCGAGGAGGTGGTATGCTTCAGCTGGTACACGCATGGAGGGCAAGTTGGCCAGGAATCAAGACAGCTGACTGCTTAGTCAGTCCGAGTGCTAGTGGCTCAAAGTTATCTTTACAGGATCCAAATTAAGAAAATTATTTAGAAAGTCAGTCTAATAAAGGATTTTTTTTTCCTTGTTTCAACACCATTAACAGGACCTACAGCCATACAAAAGTTCATTTGATACCAAACAACTTAAAACACATCTGTATGACAAAACAATGTTGTTCACGACTAATGTTTCCAAATTTCTACTTTAACAGGCAACAATTCTTGAGCCACCTTCTGTGAATAATTTTACGTGACTTACAGAAAAGGAAAATCTATTGAAAACAGCACTGTTGAGTAAGCAATGCTCATTTATTTGCACTTCTAGAGTGTCAAGTGGCCAGAAGGAGTACATATAACATTACAGGAACCTTTACAGTAACTAGAAAGTGGAATACACACACACACACACACACACACACACACGCAGCAAATGGTCAGAGGTTGGCACATTGCCAGCAGAACACGTTTGTATATATAAATGCTATGACAAGCATATCGCCAAACTGGATCACTCCCAAGTCCTAGCAGTATAGTGTGCTAGCTGACGCACACACACATGAGTTTTGGCACTATTACAAAATAAAATTCTCTTTCTCTCTTTCTTGCAGTAAGAGAAAATGTGTACTATCACAAGAAATTGCAGACCACTAATAGGAAAAATATGAGTAGAGAGGTGACATGGAGATGGAGAATAGAAAGCCGGCACTTGTTTGCCTCCAGATAGACAATTTAATCGTAGTTCAGCTCAGGGCGAAATTACGCCTGTCAACATCTCACACCCTGTTGACCTTGGTAGGAAAAAGTGCTATAAAGGCTACAGAAGACTCACTAAACATCAACCTCCCCAACTGTCTTCATCACGGTCTGCAGTTTCATTGACACCTGAGTTGGCAGGTGTATCTGTGAGATCCAAGAGGGACTAAATTGACACTCCCAATCATAAGAGCATTTTTACCAAAGTAATGTGAAGGTACACAGGAGGGCAGTGTCGTCACCTTGACACCATTCCTTGTGCAACTGCCACACATACAGAGCAAGCTTTGGCAGAAACATACTGGCTTATTCAACTGCTCCAAATGGAATGTATGTACACTTTGGGGTGCCTGGTGTCATGCCATGAAAAACACGCACATGGCACTTTGAGACTTGGGGGGAAATATAAGCTATTAAATTATTAACTCAGAACAGTTTTTTTTTATTTTTAAATAAGTATAGATGTGTTATATATATATATATATATATATGTATATATATATAAAAGAAACACTGGCATAGAGGAAAGAACTCAGCCTTAGGAATCAGACAGATCTGAGTTTGACCATCTCCATAAGAACTACCCCTAAAATGGCTAGGCTACCTGAGTAAGCTGTTTAATGTCTCCAGAATACATTATGAGGATAAGAGTGCTACCATGGGATAAGGTTATGCCTGAGACAGTACACGTAAAGCTCTTACAACAGTGAGTGGTATACAGCAAGTGCTCAGCAAATGTTAGCAATGCTGATGTTTGTGTACAGGGACGGCAGTAGCTGCCATGCAATATCTTAAAAGAATGAAATGAGGCAAACTATATTTAAAAAGTATAACACAGCAACATATTGTGAGCACTTGCCAAAAAAGTCAGTTCTTTTCTTTTTTTTAAAAAAAAATTGTATTGGGGAATTGGGAGAGGGGAACAGCATTGGAGAAAGGGAACAGACAAGTTGCTGTCCTTTTGTTCTTCAG
>NW_017731587.1:1073640-1079610 GCF_001890085.2 Hipposideros armiger
AATACTTTCTAAGCTCACAAATGAGCTTTGGCAAAAAAAAAAAAAAAAAAAAAAAAAGCTTGCTTCTTCTATAATCATCATCCGTACAAATTCAACCTGATCAATTCCTGTAGAAAATATCTCATATTGCTCTCCATCCCATCAAATTTATATATCAAGGTGATTCAAGTAAAATTTATAAATATTATAATTTCTATAAAAGATAATAGTATAATAAAATAAGAAACAGAGTATTATCTGTATTCTATTGTACCTGTCAGAAGAACACATATTCATTATCATCACTACCACTGTTTATGAAATGATACAAATTCCTTCTGCAATGAGTGATTTATATTATGTGCTCTTCTGAGACTACCTTCCGGAGCTATCAGAGGAAAACAGATACCCAGAAGATCATACTTCATTATATCAAGTGGAAACAAATAAAGGAATATATTCAATTCTGTGTTTTTTATTCCATTTTCAACAATTATCAGGATTTCTACAGTTATAGCATATCATTTCTCCTGAGATAAAAAGAAATTATTTTATATGCCAAAATGTTGTTCTCGAACTATCTGACCCTTCAAAATCACTCTTCAATCCCTTTATAATGCTGAGAAATTCTGACACTTTTAACCAACAGAATGAAACAAAAAAATGTAAGTTCTCATATTTTTTACATACTTTTTAAAAAAATAACATACCATTTTATTACAAAAACTATACAAACACAGGGAAAATACTGTATGTTAATAATGGTTATCACTGGGAGGTAGGATTATGGGTGATTTTTTTTTCGTTTCTTCTGTATTTTCCAAGTTTTATGCAATCAACATACATTACTTTTATTATCTGAGCAATGTTAGCCCAATTCCAGTTCTAGTTGGGAAGTCGAATGATGAAAGGCAGTCAGCTTAGGGTTTTGTTTGTTTGTTCTTTTAATGGCATGTCACTGTGCTTTGTCTGTCAATCTAA
Source organism: Hipposideros armiger (assembly GCF_001890085.2). NCBI lineage: Eukaryota > Metazoa > Chordata > Mammalia > Chiroptera > Hipposideridae > Hipposideros > Hipposideros armiger. The sequence goes on from NW_017731587.1 coordinate 1,074,601, forward strand.
ATCTTATCCATTTACAAGGTGAAAACCTCCAGGTTTCATCTCAGCCTGTTTTCTAATTTCTACTCTATTTTTTGCTTATTTTAACGTACTTGAAACATCAACTTTTTTCCTTTCTGTCTAATTACTTATATAAACCTTCACCTTTGCCATTTATCCTCACAAACTTTCATTTTTCCTTCTCTTACCCTTTCCTTCAACTGTGCAGCATTAAAAATAAATATTAGTTTAACAAATAGTTATTGCTCTACAATTCCCTCCTCAGCATCTAAAGTAATGAATTAGTCCGAGCTGAGTCCCTGCACTAGCTCTCAGCCCAATGGGAAAGACAGACATGAAAATGGTGAACCATAGTAGAAGGCGATGACCCAACTTTCATGAGCGCACAGAGAACATAAAAATTAAGTTAGTGAACAAAAGTAATGATGTGTCAGTGCTATGCCTTGAAAAATAACTATATGTGAAATAAGACAATCTCTGCTTCAGACTCACTTCACTTAAATTCAATCAGTATTTATTGAATGACTATGTGCTAAGCACCAAGCAAATAATAGTAATGAAGAAACAGTGTCCTTACTCACTGTCTAAAAACAACAAACAATAGTAATATACAGTACTCGGGTTTCATATAGAACTCATGTGCAATAAGCACTCTAAAAAGAAACATGAGGGCTGCCTGGAAGAATCAGTTAACTATTTTCTGAAAGGGGGTGTTAAAGATGAGACCGAATGGATACATCAGATGTTGCCGAGTGGAGAAACAGGAAAATGATATTCCAGGCCAAGGCAGCATGTTTGGAAACAGGGGAACTAGGTGCTGGTCTATCTAAGTTTGAAAAACACAGGAGTCTGTATGACAGGAAGCAAAAGAAACTACATATGAACAGATCTCTGGTTGATAACATTTTTTCTTCCTCCAGGGGGTACAGGTTAACAATTCTAAAACAGCTTTATATGAACACTGGAATATGAACAACTAAGAAAATGTATGGTGGACAGGGTTTCTCACTCTTTAAATGGGAAGTTACAGATAAAAACAAGGGGAGGAGGTTAGAAAGATCTGTATGATAATGGATTAGAGATAATGGATTGGAAGACATCGGTATGCACTTATGTTTAGTTTAAAATAAAATAAAATAAATTGGTACATACATTGGCTAATATACAGATATACATATATATTATATATTACTATATGTGTGTGTGTGTGTATATATATATATATCCATCCATCCTTGTTCTGTCATGTAAAACAGTGTATAAACAATACCCCGGTTGCACTAAGTACACCTAGAACCCAGATGTGGATTTCTAAACTATTTTCCAATAAAAGGACACAGGGCTCCTTGGAAAAAATGTCTGATGCTAGGACTTGGGCAGAAAATATATAAGATGAGCCTGCAGCATGTTGTAGTTACAGAAAGTAAGAAAGCACCCAAAAGAAAACACACACACACACACACACACACACACACACACACACACACACACACTAATGGAAGTATGCCAAAGGGATGTAGACCTATGAAAGAACTCTCACTAGTCAAAGCTAGGTAACAAAACCAATTTGAGCAACACAACAAATAGTAGTAATGTATTACAGCCCACTGGATAAAATAAACATCCTTGAGTCCATGCTAATAAAATTTTCGATAAATAATTGGGGAGAAGAGATAAATCTCCATGCAGAAGAATTCCAAATAATTTATATAGATATCCTGTCTTCAGGAGAAAGAGCATAATTCCTACTACTTAAGTGTGGATTGTATATAGTGACTTATTTCCAAAGAGTATGAAAAGAGGAAAAAGAGTATCTTTACACTGGAGAAATGTGCAAAAAAGTACCTCAAGCCAAGTCATCAAAGTTAACAAAAACAGTGATAAGTCCTATTGATAGTATGTAACCTGGAATAGATGTAATGAGAATGACACTTTATCTTTGTGGTCTTCCTCCTCAAAACCCATAAACTCAGTCTAATTTGACAAAATATCAGCCAAATATAAATTTAAGAACGTTCTACAAAACACATGATCTGTATTCCTCAAAACTGTTAAATCATCAAAAACAAGCGAAGCCTGAGGAACTGTCATAGCCAAGAGGAGGAGTCTAAGGTGATAAGACAATTAAATGACATGTGGGGTTCTGTATGGGATCCTGGAACAACAAAAGGACAACATGGAAAAACTGAAGATACCTGAATAAAATATGGACTTTAATAATAATATGTCAATATTGGCTCATTAATTGTGATAAATGTACCACACTAATGTATGATGTTAATAATAGAGGGCATACTGAAACTCTCTGTATTAACTTCACAATAATTCTGTAATCTAAAACAGTTCTAAAATAGTTTATTAAAAAAATAATTTCTTAAAAATCTAATATAAATGCCATAAAATTTTAGCCTTTGTTTTATTTAAGTTAAAAATGTATGGGTATCTGTTACAACATTCTTTTCCCAAATGCTTGAAACAGTTTGTAAATCCATAAGATAAAAACTTTAAGGGCTGTCCAAGTGGCTCAGTTGTTTAAGAGTGTGAGCTCTGAGCAACAGGGTCGCCGGTTCAATTCCCACATGGGCCAGTGAGCTGCACCCGAACTGTGCTGCCGCTGAGCTGCCAACAGGTGGCAGGATGGCTCAGCTGGTGAGAACATGTGCTTCCAACAACAAGGTTGCCAGTTTGACTCCTGCTATGCCCACCCACAACTAAGATTGAACATGGCACCTTGAGTTGAGCTGCCCTGAGCTGCCAATGGGCAGCCAGATGGCTCAGTGGTTAGAGCATGCGCTCTTAGCAACAAGGTTTCCGGTTTGACTCCTGCATGGGTTGGTGGGCTATGCCCATCCACAACTAAAATTGAACAGGGCACCTGGAGCTGAGTGGCTGCGAGCTGCCAATGGGCAGCCGGATGGCGACTGGGCTTGGAGCTGAGCTAGCTGAGCCCTCCACAACTAAGCTGAAGGACAACAACTTGGCTTCCCCTTACCCAATTCCCCAACACTGTTCCCCTTCCCCTATTCCCCAATAAAATCTTTAAAAACAAACAAACAAAAAACTTTTAAGTAACTATTCTGACTTAAACTGCTAAATGGAAAGATAAGAGTATTCCAGCAAAGTACTCAAACAAGCTCATAACTATTTCCTCTGATATGCTATTATTCTTTGTAGGATGTAAGTATTGGAATTTAGTACAGGTATGTCAAGAAAAGATTTTAAATACTGCAATGATCAAATTCTATTTCTACTTCAGGAATGAAAAACAATTAAAAGATGATTTTCATTTGGTCATACAATAAATGAATCTCCTCTTTCACAATTATGACTTAAATTTAATAAGCATAAAAACAAAATTGGTTTGGGGCTGGCCGAGTGGCACGATAGTTAATAACTGGTTTGGGATGCCAGAGGGCCCCGGTTCAGATCCCACATATGAGGGCCAGTGATACTGCCCTCCACAGCTAAGATGCTGAACAACAGCTCAACCTGGAGCTGGGCTGCCGTGAGTTGCTGGCGACGNTCTTCAGTCTAGTTGTGGAGGACGTCGCTTCACTGGCCCATGTTGGTATTATCATTGCGCTCTTCCCGGGTGAGGCAGATCGGTCGCCGGCCACTGGATGGCTGCTCACGGTGGCTTATGGCAGCCCAGCTCCAGGTCAAGCTGTTGTTCACCATTTTGGCTGCAGAGGGCACAGTGTCACTGGCCTTCAGGTGAGATCTGAGCCGGGGCCCTGCTGCTCAGAGCTGGCATCCCACCCAAGCTAACTCTTAACCACTGTGCCACTCGCCACTCAACCAGCCCAGTTCTCTTTTTAACTAGATCTTTTAATACCTAAATCCATTGATCCAAAGGTAAGCCATGGAAAAAGATGATTATTTTTCATTTCTTTAAAATAGCATTCTTGTAGCACGCCCACATAAAGAACTCTGTGATCCAAAATACTTAGATCAGCTACACTGTCTCTTCTTTTGGAAAGTCTTAGGTTATTGTGGGCAAAATTTGCCATTGGGATCAGGGAATTGGAAGAAAGGCGAAATCAGGGAGAATACCAAAACTTGAAACTATCGTTTCAGTAAAAAGAACTTAGGACTAGTTTTGATCAAACTGGAAAACCCACATAAATACTGGTGACAGTTAAAAACTACAATCTCCCCAACCCGGAATATGTATTTTCTAAAAGGTCCATTCTCTCTTTGAAACGCTGACATGATTTGGCAAGTTCAGGCTGAAGTAGTTAGCACGGTCAAGCTGCTACCAATCTTAGAATAATAAGAAAGCAAAAGAATTATAGTCGACTCTCAATATTGAAATATTCAGATACCTGGTATTTCATAAAAGCAAAATTTCATCTAATCGAAGTACAATTTTATTCATGTCTGTCATATTTCACACTTCTATTTCAAAGCAAATGGCTACAGATGACCATGTTAACATTTCTTTATTTTATTTTTAAAAATACAATAAGAATGATGGGATAGGCAACAGAAGAAAAATGAAAAACTAGTACAGAAAACACCCAAAGAAGATATTATTTCCTGCAGATAGCTTCTGTACTAAAGGATAAGCAAGAAACAGTGAAAACGGTGTTGCCAGACTGGCCTGATTAATGATTAAATGAAGTTAGAAAAGTGTAAGACTAAGCTATGTGCCTAAATAAGTCACTTAAAATAAATCATACTATTTTTAAGAAAGATTTTATACAATAGAACATATTTATTCTTTCAGGGATAGTGACTGTTGTAGATTTTGGGTGGCTTACAACAATAATATTAGTCAATTCATTTCACAAATATTTGGGTATCTATAATGTCATTATGGAAAAAAAATATTCCTCAGAATTCCAGTAAAAATTTCATAAAATGTCTTTTAGCACAGTAGCTATTTAAATATTTGTTTCAAATTGAGTAAGCATTAGAAAGTTAATACTTTCTAAGCTCACAAATGAGCTTTGGCAAAACTAAAAAAAAAAAAAAAACTTGCTTCTTCTATAATCATCATCCGTACAAATT
>NW_017731587.1:1084961-1112411 GCF_001890085.2 Hipposideros armiger
GACAGCAACTTGTCTGTTCCCCTTCCCCCAATTCCCCAGCACTGTTCCCATCCCCCCAATTCCCCAATAAAAATCTTTAATAAAACAAAACAAAACAAAACAACCAAAATTGGTTTGTTCTACCTGTATTCTGAAGATCACATTCATACCCTTATCACATTATAACATTATCAACTGTAGTTCAACTCACTTTGGTTTTGGCCAAATTTAGAAAAAAATTGCTACTTTTAGGGTAGCTCTAGACACAGTGTGAATAACATTTTTTTTTCTTCCAAAATGTTGACCTTGGTAACACCTCCATCCTGGAACTTTTCTACTATCTCTGTCCACCCATCATAGAGGAAAGCAAAGAACTACACTCAATTTTTACTAAATTTTTAGATGTATAAAACTGAATGACTACTTAAGAAAGAAGGAAATAACTAGGTTAGCAACAACTCAGGTGTTCTGGCTCCAACAGCTGGTGTACCAGGTAAAAATCAATGTCTTTTTCAGTGATTTATATTTCTGAAACTTCTGCTGCCCTTTTCAAGTTTGTTAAAAAGTTCCTCAGAGTTCATTCGACAAGCCATTCTTTTCTTTGGATGATAAGAGATTCAACTTCAAAAAAGGGTTCCATAATAAGTATTCTAAGTAAGGCTTTAAATACCAAAAGGCTTTCAGATCCTTCAATGGGTAATATGTATATTAATATACTTTAAGAAGGAAATACAGTATCCAGCTTTTCCCACACTAATTTGACTATTTTCTTTTTTTTAAGAAACATCTAGACATACTAATGTCTATGGAATACATGTTGGGAAGGTTATTTTGTACATTTTGGGAATACTGCTTTAATAAAAACTATCAAAGCAATAATGGCGGCGGTAAAGTCTTCTTGTCACCCTTAAATTGCACCATCTTTGAAATCCCTCCTTTTATTCTCAAGTTGAAGCAATCTTTGCCGTTTAACATTACTTATAGAGTCCACTCTAGTATGTATAGTCGAAGCAAAGGTATTGAATTCAATAAGTGCCTAATATATGTGGGCAGTTATTTATATTTGTAGGTTGAGTATTGTGGGAGTGGTGAGGAGAAGGGTATCCCCTCCCTCTTCCATGTAAGTGGACATGGAGTGGATAATTAGCACTTGTGGAGAATGTGCATCCTTGGTGAGGAAGATGAAAATAGACAACCTTAGGAAACTATCTTAAGCCAAAGCAGTCAATTTCAACTTAATGCGATACCTCTGCTAACTAAGGTAATAATCTTTTAGCTACGCAAAGACATCTTAAAACATCAAACCATAGGCTCCGTCCTGATTAGTAATTTTCTGCTTAAAATGAGCAAATTTTGGATTTAAGCACACAGAAATTCCATTTCTTCCAGCTACTGCGGTTTTATCCCAAGAAATAAGAAATGGAGCAAACTATCTAGGAGATAATATCTTCAAGCTCCACTTCTCAGGGACAAAAATTTATCAGAGTGGCCATTAGATCTAACAACTACGCTATCTATTTCTCCGTTACAAGACATTATGATGCATGGCTTTCTACAATGCTCAGTGCCCATCTTAAACTCAATGCCACATGCTAATTAATGTCAAACTCAGCAAAGGGTAGTATTTATGTGTGAATCCTCACGTTGCTGTCTTCCACCTACTGTTATTACAAAGCACACCGAATGACAGTGTAGGCTCAAAAATGTACCTCATCCTACCGCTTTTGACAAAGAACCTCAATTTACATTAGAAATGAGCCTCAATTATACCTGCAATTTTAAACCTTTTAAAAAAATTTTGCTTTCCACTGCAAGATGAAAAATTTTTCGCCAGGTAAGTGCTCAGGTGCTCTGACTTCAACTCAATGTTCTATCAGTTAAATGTTTACCAGGTAAAGGTCAGTGGTCACTCAGGCCTCCCACCCTGTATTACCTTTCAGTTTGGAATGTCATATATCCTTCAAAACTTAAAATATGAGAGAAACTACATACCATATATGGCATACTATCATGTTTAAATTAAAAATTCAACTTTAAACTTCACTATTACTATTTCCTTGTTATTTCACATACATAGGTACCTAAATCCTTTTTTCATTGCCTATGTTAAATTTTTTTTTTAATTTAATGATATACACAGAAATTGTCTTTTCACTTCAGAACCGCATTACAAGAAAACCTAAAATAAAATCTATATAAAGATAATTTATATATATATATATATATATAATATACATATATATATATATACATATGTATATAAGGAAAGTATAGGAAAGTATAAAACAAATTGAAAGTAGAGTTTAATTCAACTCACATTAAAAGGTTTCCATGTTTTACTACAAGACAGGAAAGTCAACATGATGCAGTAGAAAGACTATCAATCTGGGAATCATGAACTTCAGTCCTTCATGTAGTGTGCATCCATGGGGCTTATCACAGATTAAAGCATTGGGAAGTGAGGGAAAAGTGCCTGCTAACTGGTATGGGAGTCTATATTTATAATAAAAAAGGAAAGAGTAGGGAAATAAAATTAAGGTACCAACATAATGGCCCTCTCTGAAACAGAAGCCATTTCCACCAGGCACAAAACATGGCAGCACACAGTGGTTCTTGGTATGAATTTCTCCTGCAATGAGCCCTCTTTGAGGCCAAGGAAATGGCCTGTTGGTCTTTGTATCACCACTATTTATTATAGAGCATGAGACAGAGTTCGGGCTTAGCAAATGAGTGTCAAATGCAGGTTTTTATAAAGGATTGTTTTTTTTAGAGACCTGCAAGAAAGCCACGCTATATTTATGGGGCATACAACTTCTCCATCTGCATCCTTTCAATAACATGGAGTATCAGAGTTCTGGGGATTATGGGGACCTGTGCTGGCTGGGCTACTTAAATTGCACTAAATGGTAATTACAGACCAAATACAGAAACCAAACCAACAAAATAGTAACAACAAAATGGCAGTTAGTTTCTAAGCAATATAATCCTATTTACCCCTAAATAAAAAGCTAACGTTTCTTTTCAAGCATAGCTGCATGTATAGGCAGATATAAAGCAGCTACAGTTATTTCACATCACCTTTAATACCAGAGAATTCGAGTATTTTAATTTTTATTGTTCCTGAGAATCTCTGGCAAAAGGAAGCATCTTTTACAATGACTTCTACTAACTGACATAGAAAAGCAAGAATAAAAGCCTGGGATATTTTGGAGTTATTTGGATCCTGTACTATTTAGTGGCGATAAGAAGAGTAATTATGAGGTGGATTCTAAATAACAAAATCCACATTTTGGAGTGAGGGGGTGGTTTCTACAAAATAAACTATCATATCCATTATGCTACAAAGTAGGAATAATACAATAATCAATATATTATCTCCAGAATACTAATCATAAAGTTTAGATGAGGCAACTCCATATAAAACGCTTAGCTGAATCCAGTCCTGCATTAAAGTTTCTTCTGTATTTCACCCACTATTTCAGCAGCATAACATATGTGATATTACTCCTTCTCTTTTCACAGAATAAATTTTGCAACTTGAATTGGACATACCCATAATAATCATTCAGTCAGAGTCACAAGGAAAATTATTTTTTGTTCCTCTACCCCCCTAATCTAGACATGGTTGTGCAGTGTTTGTAATGAAACAAAAATAAAACGTATTCAACATGTAAAGAAGCCTGCTCCAAAGAGGACCAAATTAAAAAAAATGTCAGCTCTAAACAGTAATTAATTATTACAAAAGACCCAAGGAAACAAATAGCAGATATATCGACACTATTCCACTCTTGGGTATGAACTTTTGTATCAAACCTCAAATACTTCCACAACTGGAATTTTGTGTAGCCCAATTAACTTTGGCTAGACACAGATATCTGGCTCAGTGCTTCTCTGCAGTAGCCAGAATAAAGGTTTTCTGTATCAAGAATTACTGTCAGAGCCTCCCATATCCTTCCTTATGTCTTTCCTAACCTAAATCTGGGAATAAAATAAGCTAACAGCCAAGTAGCTTTTACTACAATTTAAGTCAATATCAATTTTACTGGCTCACAAAAACTGCAAAATATTTGGCTTAAATAAATTGAACAGGACAAAATGAAGACCAAAAAAAAAATCAAAGTAAGAATATACACATAATTATACATCATGCACAGCTCTAAAAACAAGTATAAAATCATCTGAAATACCATAATAGTGGAAATGTTATTCCTTCCTTTCTCTCTTAATGCACGCCCAATTTGAAATTCATGCCATTAGCCCTAGGTAACAAAGTTCAAACAAGAAATAAATCACAATTTTAAAGAGCGCTTGTGTGTAGTATTTTAATTAGACATGGCATTGGTATGAAAGTTCCATATATTTTAAAGAGATGTCATCCAGGCCCAACTATATTTTAACATGGAGGTTACTAGTGACCCTAAGGCAGAACTATTCCCGAGGGTACCCTGGAGAATTTGTATTCTTGTTTTAATGTAGGGTCTAAAAGTGCCAATAGCCAAAACCAGAAATCCTAAGTTCATGACCTATGATGCCTAATAATAAAAATGTGTTTCACCACTCAAACTAAATTAGTATTTAGAGATACTATCTATAAAAATATGCTATAAAAAGGGGGGAGGGCGGGAGTACTGGCTTACTTTCAGAATCTCCTATCAGGTATAATGAGGGGGAAAAAATTGCCACACTCAAAATTACTTAATTACAGTGAAAACTAATGATGCTCAATGCAGAAAACCTTGAGGTTGTATCCAATTCTACTATTTAGTACCTAAGTTATTCTTGGGTGTGTGCCTTAAGTCTTTAAAGCCCAGTTTCCTCATTTATCAAAAGAGAATAACACTCATAGTCAAGATTCATGAAATAACACATGTCAAGCACAGGTGCTCAAGGGATGTACATCCTCCTTGCGCCCACCTGCCCTTCTAGGATCTTGGAAGATTACACTGTGTCCACGCTAATGGCGCTGCTCTCATTCATTGATTCAGTGCATACCTTTGGGAATTAGAGTGATGCCTAGCACAGAGTAAAAACTCTCAAAACATGTGTTGACCAAATGAAAGTGATAATGAGGAAATGAGAATCGGACTAAGGAAACAAAAATATTAAAAAATCATGAACCCATCCCTTAAATAACTTAAAAGGAGAAATGCATAAGGAAGGTATAAGGATAGTTACTAAGATAGTGAAATACCATATTCTGAAGAGATAAAAAGATAAGACCCCGTATCTAGGGTCAAAAGCCAGAAATAGATTTATTTCTCTCATTCAGTGCAGGAAATGCTATTATAGAGATACTGAGACAATGTCACAGGAATACAGAGAAGAGAAAAAATAACTGTTTGAAAGACTCAGGCAAGACTTCACAGAGGAAATAAAACTTGACTGGGCAGATAGAGAAAAAGGACACTTTTGGTAGAGGAACACAATACATTTGGTCTATGGAATTGGTCAAAACATTCTGAGAAACACTGCTTTTTGAACTTTTCTAATGCTACATAAATTCTTAAAACAATATTTTGTACCAAAAAAATGTACCGAGTGAATCATTCCACTGGCTGTAATACAAGAAGCAATAATTTGTTTTCTTTTTATTTGTCTTATAAAAATATAATTTTGCATGAAATCATACTCTGTGGTCTAAGTCTACTATAGCTGGGTGTCACTTTTACATATTTGCCTTTGGTCACTTTTATAAAGCAATAAAGACACCCCACTCCATTTCTTTTCTGCTTCTCTTGAGACAAATAGCCAATTCCATTTCACAATGTATTTATTATATTTGAAGCATTCAGAAGTCAAGATGTGTGACATTTTTCACCTTGCCAATTCCAATGTTAAGTCAATGTCACATTACCAGGCCAAGAACCCCAAACTTAGACAAAAGCAATCTAGTGGCATCAGAAATTTGCCAAATCTCCTAATTCAAAAAGAAACTGTTAAAGATGGCTGTGAAGTTTTTGGCACCGTGAGTTGAAGCCATTCCATAATAGGGTTTGTATTTCATCTAATCAGCAAATAGGAAACTATAAAAGTTTTTGTTGGTGTGGGGGAATTAAAATTTGGATCTTAATACATGAGTCTTCCCTTCCACATGTTTCAGTGAATTAAATCTTCTAAATCTTATTTTTAAAAAGTAAAGCAGCCTGTAAAATTATATTTTTGGTACAGGAAACTTAAAATACTCGGGATTGAAAAAAAGAAGAGGGACAAAAAAGGATATATGGAGATTTTATATCCAAAGTAGTGTCATGCTGTAGGTTTATTTAGAATTAAGTACATTTAAGCTTTCAATTTTTTTTTTCTAAGTGACCTTTCTTTTTTTTTTCTTTTTTTGAAAATCAGGCATCTGAAACTTTTATAGATATTTTTTGAAGGTGGTCATTTATCAATCTAATTAAAAATGTTTCCATTTGAAATCCCAAAGATAGTAGTGGGGGCAAGAGGTATATATATATATATTCTATTCTTATGTGGAGCTATGTGAATTATCATACTCTCAGAATGAGAAATGGAAAGGGTTTTCATCATAAGGTAAAACAATTTTTTCCAACTGATTAAACTTGATGTATTATGATCTTGTAAATGGCAGAAATAGCAACGTATCCCCTTCAACTCTGAGTAATGTTCTCTTTTCCCTTTCTCTATTCTTTGTCTGTCTTTTAGGCCCCATATTGATTTATTTCATAATTCCTTCTTTCTTATTTCCTCATCTTTTTGTTTTTAAATGGAAAAATGTCCTCACCTTTATTCTCCTATCCTTTCAGTGAAAATTGTTTTGCCATCATATGTGTAATTTCTAAAAGCTCTTTCTCATTTTTCACTCCTTATGTTTTAATGATATCCTGCTTCATGAAATGCTGTTATCATCTCTCAGGGATTTGTATTTTTTGCTTTTTTAAAAATTTTCTTCTGTTTGCTCCAGTGTCCTTCTCCTAATAATTTGTTTCAGTCCCAGTCTTTTTTACATTTGAAGCCTTCCTAATATGACTGATGACCCTTGGCTGCCCACTGATATTTAAGAGTAAGTTAATAAATGTTGAATGACATTCCTCAGGCACAGGTGTGCTTTCTAGCCTGGAGTGACTCACTTGTGTGTGTCTGGTTTGGGTGCTAGTCAAGTATAGGGCATCTCCAAATATAGGTATGTAGAAAATTTTTTTCTTACAATGATCAATTTCTCTAGACAAGGATTCAACAATGCCTGGGGAGGCGGGGTGTGTGAGGGGTTGGCAGGTGGGGTTGCTCAGGAGTATAAACTCTGTGTTGCTGGTCTTCTGCATGTGGTAGGAGAGGGGTATTGAAAATCTGAGCACGCCAGTGGAAGACATTCATTTAATACTCTTTTCAGCCCCTCTGCATTCCATCTTCAGTTGTGCCAGCCGTTCCTCAGGCCTCGACCTCTCTCATTCAACTGTTCCACCACTATGAGCTTGCTTTCCCCTGACTTAGATGGGAGTGTCTAGTGGACATGGGGGAGAGACCTGACCATTCCCCACATACCTTATAACTGATTACCCCACCTAGGCTCCTTAACTCACTCTCTTCTATGCTAGCTGCCTCCCAGTCTTGAGTCTCTCCATGTTTCTTTTTGAAGACTTCAGATTTCTTTCCATCATTAACCCATCCCAAAGCCGGCTCAGGGAAATCAGTTGTAATACCTCCTTACCCTTTCTAATTTCCAAAAATCAGTGTAACTATCATCTCTCCTCCCATTGTGATTGTTCCTGTGAGGTTATTCCTTCTCAATATTTTATTCAGTGAGTTTATCTTGATTTACCCTCATGACTGCCATTTCTTTGTTCACCACTCTTTCTGTATCTCACTCAGTAACTCCTTCTAGATTTAATTCTGGTTTTTTGAAGGACATCTACGGTAATTTCTTAAGCGAAACCATTTAGTGGACAGGTTTTTATTTAATTTCTTGTCCTAGGAATTCCCTGACTATGCAAATAAAGTAAATTCAAAACCCAAAGCCTGGTAGAGGGAGCAGGTAGTGACAAATTCCCAGCAGAGACTTCATTCATTCTCGTTCAGATCACATGCTGAGACCGGAAATCCTTCCTGCAGCTTTTCTGTACCAGTACTGCAAACTTAGTCTCTATGATCCTTCACTAAGGGTAGGAATTTCTCTGCTTTATTTGGTATCTACTTCTTGGCCTTCTACTGGTCAAAAGCTTTGTCTCTTATTCCAGCAAGAACACAAAGAAACAAACAAACAGAAAGCCCCTTCCCACTGGTTGTCACAATTGGTAAACTATCCCAAATCAGCTACAGGATCAGCCTACAGTTTACTAGGCTGGTGTTTAGTTACTGTTTCATTTCTAGCTCCTGGGAAATTCTCTTAACTGCTTTTTGAGCTCAGGTATGCAGTAAAAGCATATGTGTCATATTTTATTTAGCATATCTATGGTTTGTTTTTTTTTTTTTTTTAAGATTTTTATTGGTGAATTGGGGGGATGGGAACAGTGCTGGGGAATTGGGGGAAGGGGGACAGACAAGTTGCTGTCGTTTTTGTTCTTCAGTCTAGTTGTGGAGGACGTTGCTTCACTGGCCCAAGTTGGCACCATCATTGCGCTCTTCCTGGGTGAGGCAGATCAGTCGCCGGCTTCTGGATGGCCGCTCACTGCGGCTGCTGGCCGCTCACGCTGGCTGCTGGCCGCTCACGCTGGCTGCTGGCTACACACGGTAGCCCATGGCAACCCACTGCCACAGGGACTGCAGCCCACGCCGTCGCCGGCGACTCACAGCAGCCCAGCTCCAGGTTGAGCCCTTGTTCAGCATCTTAGCTGTAGAGGGCAGTGTCACTGGCCCTCATATGTGGGATCCGAACCGGGGCCCTCTGGCATCCCAAGCAAGTTCTTAACCATCGCGCCACTCGGCCGGCCCTATGTTTTTTTTTTAATTGAGATGTTTTCTGATTACCTAGTCTGCCTATAGAGTTACTTTAATAGCATTTTAGTAGTATCTTAGAACAGATACATAATAATTTTAAGTGTTTAATCTACCAGCTTCTATGGAAAATTAAATGGTATTACTTTTAAATAATTATAAGATACCTTTCTATGAATTCACTTAGGAATCACTTTCCTGACTATTTGCTCTATGTTTTTCTAGTATTCATTTATTTTTATGAATATTGGAGAAAGATTAGGTGGCGTGACTAAAATAATATAGGTAAGATTCAGATTAGGACTGAAGGCTAGTTCAAGTACTTATTAGCAGAAAATTATCAAAAAATTTACGTGTTTTGGATAGTCCTCTATTGTGGAAAATAAAAAAACTTAGTAATACTTTGAAACACATGGAATTATAATTTTGTAAGTCATGATGGTAGACTATCAGCAATTTCTTATGCTTTGTAAGAACTGCTTTCACGGAACTATGGCCTCCAAGAGTGCTTGTCACAAATAATGGCTCCACTTGCTTTCGTAATGATTTCAATCAGAAGGAATTCCAGGTGACACGAATCGACACACATGCAAAGTTTTGGCTATTTGGAAAGAATCAGACTTAGTCCTACATTATAGCCAATTTGGGGTTAATGTTGGCTTGTAGAACATAATCTTTATACAAATATTGCTATTAGGACAAATCCATCATGTAATCACGTAATTGGGGTTCTTCATTTACATGTTTTCGTTTAGCTATATCAAAGATCATATAGCACATTTTATCTAAGGGAAACCCCACAGCCAAAGGAGTACATTTTTCCTTTATTTTCTATAGAGGGTTCTAACTTAGTATTGCCACCATTATATTCTCACAACCCGAGTTAAGTGGCTAAGAGCCAGTACCTCAAACCACCTCTACCTCAGTCTGCAGGGAGAAAACCAATGTCTAAAGAGCGAGGAAGGTAGTTACTCACTGTCAGAGCTAGCAGTTTCCCGTAGGTGAGATGTGCAGGGATATGGTCAGTCTTGGATCTCAATGATTCCATGTACCAGTGCTCTGCTTCAGGGAGTTTGCTTAATCGCATGTACGCTTCACCTGGAAAATGAATCGTGTAAATCAATCTGAGGACATAGCTTTCCAACAGCCTTTGCAACAGCATCACATCATCATGCTTATATTCCATGAAATTGCAGATGCTTTGGCAAGTACATTCATCCATTATCTCACTGGATTCCCCAAAAGTCATCACAATTCCATTTTACACATGAGAAAACTTGTGTTTGGAGAAATTAAGTGAAATGGCTAAAATAAAGAATTTAGTAAGTGGTAAAACTGATTTTGAACCTAGGAACATCTGACTCCCATGCATATGTCCTTTGTCACCATTTCTTTTTCTTTTTTGTTTAAAGATAAGTTTGTTCTTTCTTGTGTACAACTGTTCTCTTTTATTCCCATTCATTCATTCATTCATTTAGAAATTCAGGTATTTAGTGAATAACTACTAGGTCAAGAGCTTTATGTAGGACCTAGACGCAAGAAATTTAAGGTTCTACCCTCCATTGTTTACAACCTTATTGAGAAAGATTAAATGAAAGGGTTAAAAATATTTTAGATTAAGCCTTCGTGCTAGATTTTAGTTTTTTCAGAATTATTTGCATTGTATATATTAATAGGTAAATAAAATTTACCAGTTTCATTTTAAAAATCAAATGAATATATGACAATTATTTAGCATGTCCAGCACCATATACAAAGCTTTTCTGAGGCTTTTCAGTCATCAGTTATTACCTTCAATTTATACAAATTTAACTCACCAAATAGCATTTTACTAACAGCCAAGTATGAGGAAAAAAATGGAAATGAAGCCAAACATATAACAGTTGCCCACTTATTATAATGCCCCTCCCCTTTATATTATTATAGCAGGAAAGAATATTCACCCAATGGGAAAATTATGTTTTGAGATAATTTGTATATTTAAGTTAAATATCGTAGTTTTAATAAACTCTGCAAATGAAGAACTGCTCACTTTCTGAGTCTAAGCAATAGACTTGGTAACCTGCATTATTTTTTCGGCAGACTTTTATAGCTTAACTAATCATAATTATGATAGCTTTTTCCATTTAGTGACATAATCAGATGCTTTTTCTAAATGTATTACCCACACTGGTTGTACATTTTTGCTTCAAAGGAGGAGCTGGCTTCCTTTTATTTTAATCATATTCTCCTTGCATTAGCACAGCATTGTTAATACAAATATGTTTGATGAATTGAATTAATTTGAGTCCCCTGACTTTTTTTGTGCCCTTTCCTCAGCTGGTTAGTAAAAAATATTGGTGACAAATAATATGCAATATGCACAAAAATGGATGTATCCACTCACACACATATGTGTGTATCTACGTCTGAAAACAGTCTTTAAACTATACTATTATAAAAATAATAGCGATAAAATATTTTATGTTGTTTTACTAAAGCTTAAAATGTGATTGCATTTTAAAAGAATTTGGTTAGATTCAATCGCACACTCAGGGTGAGATGCAAGACATACTGAAACAAAACACCAAACACTGAAATGAAATACACAAGATGCTCATGTTGTTAGAATGGCAGAATTGGGAATGAAGTTTATAAAAATTTTCACAAGGTTCTGTAATAATTGTATTGTTTTTATTATAATAGCTCTACAAAAGTGAAAGACTATCAGATGAATTTTCTTTTTTCCACATCAAACAAACATATGTTCCTATGTTCCCAAATAAAGCAAAGAGTAATTTTTCTTAGGGAAAGTGAACTACTCTTCATACTGAAACAATTCTAGGGATAATTTGTAAAACAGAAAGGATGTACAATCCTTAAAGTAATGAAAAATTTAAAGCAATTAATGATAAATTGTATCCAAATATTTATTTCTAAAATGGATTCCAAACCAATAGAAAGCATAGATTAACTTCAGAGTTACAGCTGAAGATGGGCCTGCATTGCATGTTGTTTGAAATCAACCTGAAATCCTACTTTGGGTCCCCAAGTGCTCACAGATCACTTTTTAGAAGTTGTACAATCATAACATTTAATATAGCTTCCATTTCATATTTATAAAAAATTAAATTAATTTGTACAAAATACCAGTTGGTTTTCTATACAGACAAAAAGTGCAAGAGAACCCAATTCTAGAGTGCTTGAGATTCAAATCTTTATTATATTTAGGCTGTTGATGTTTGAAATTCAAGTGTACTTTTTTCCTGTCAGAAGTCTATCATTATTAAAGCCAATTTTGAAATGAAAGATTAATATACTAAAAAATCCATGGCTGGCCCACTGTCTTCACTAAGAGCTCATGAGTAAGTTATTAATTCGAAAAGCTTGTGAGATGAAGAAATATCAAAGGACTATAAATAAGAAACATAGTGTAGTAATGCATCTTGGCAAGTACATAAAAAATATAAATAACCAGCATACTTACTTATTATTCATTACAACTTAGAAAAACTCCAGGCAACCATTCGTTGCATCTTAGTAACGACAATGATTACAATGACAATCATTCATTAAATGCTTGTTAATGAATCAGGGTAGCAAGCTCCAAGGGTGGGGGGATGTCTGATTTATGTGTACCCACTCCTCACATTCTATACCTTTGGGGCCTTCACGTATTACCCCTATTCAATTGCTACCAACTGTTCAGAGTAGATTTGCAAGATGAAACATGATTTCAATCTCTCTATTGGTTGCTTTACATATGTATCTCATTTTTTATTCAAGAACCGTCACCTAGATTTTACAAATGAGGAAATCGAGAAGCAGAGTGGCTAAATAAAACACAAAATATCATAAATGTGGGAAATGGTAAAGCTGCAGTTCAACCCAGGACGACCTGACCTCAAAGTACACTGCTTTAACCAACTGATACAGAATCATCACAAACTTTCCAACAGTCCAGCTCAGGTGAAAATTATACTCTCTTTCTTGCTCCTAGAATTGTTTTCTAGTTTGTGATACACTGGCCATCCATTTCATTTCACTTTGCCTTGGGCGTATGTATTAAATTAGAGGAATAAGGAAGAGCAATAAAAATCCATGGTTGACCTTTAAAAATGTTTCTGCTGCATACGTGACTCAGTTCTTAAGGGGGGAATACAGAGCACATAAGATGCACTTCAGTTCTAAGGTTAACCTTAATGCAGGAACAGTCTATAAAAGTGGTAATAAAATCAAGATGCAAAACCTAAAAGGCAAGAAAATGACCATGGATGACTTTAAATGTGTTTAAAAGGGAACTCAATAAAGATTCAGGCAACAAATAATACCAGTACTTGCTATATCTCTGGCATTGACAAGGTGGGGGCTTCCTAGTTCTCATTTCTAATTCATAGTAGGGGTTAGAATACTCATCTTATGGATGAGGAGGAAGGCTCAGGAATGACAAGTGACTTGCAAAAGGACAGTTAATAATCCTATCCTTGAAGATTTGCATGG
Source organism: Hipposideros armiger (assembly GCF_001890085.2). Taxonomy (NCBI): domain Eukaryota; kingdom Metazoa; phylum Chordata; class Mammalia; order Chiroptera; family Hipposideridae; genus Hipposideros; species Hipposideros armiger. The sequence goes on from NW_017731587.1 coordinate 1,098,309, forward strand.
CTTTAAAGCCCATGCTTTTTGCCATTGCATCAAGCTGCCTACCATACAAAGTTTATTATTTATTGAATACCTACGAAAGTCTTTAGTACATTATCTTATACTTTGACATGATCTCTGCGCTGTGATTAATATCAGTCTCATTTTACAAATGAAGTGACTGTAGCTCACTGAGCCTGACCTACTTGCTCATTGTTAAAATATAAGCAAATGCCCGATTGAGGATTCAGTTCAGTACCCTCTGTGACTCTTTGTACTCTCCAGTTCTAAGTCCTACACAAAATAACTACAGAGTGGATACAATAACTGCACAAAGTGTCATCAACAGATTCAGCTTTAGGAGAGAATGATATATATGTAATCCGTTAAGCCTGATTAAAATATTAAAATAGTTAAAATTCCATGAAGCAAATGGCCACAGGGGGAAAAAACAAAAAAAGTTCAGTAAATTCCGTAAGTAAGGAAATGAAGATACTAGGTTGGGAATGGGTGGAGAGAGGAGGTTAAGTCATCTTCTCCGGTACTGTAATTCTTCTTAACTTGTAATAATAGAAAAGAATGTTTATAGTACCCAGGAGGAAAGAAGCAACGATGGCTATTTTTCCTTCTCATTCTGCAAAAAAAAATGACATAATAGGGGCACTTTTGTTAAGAATGAGAAGATTTGCTGTGCGATGATGTAGTGATCAGGTTTATCATCCAGATTTATTTCTGATTCCCTCACAGACAAAACGGATTTGGATGTCTCTAGGCTGCTTTCAGCAGATATCAACCAGTTTCCAACATAGAACAAACAATGTCATGTTCCTCCCTAAAAAGCCCAGGTCTAAATAACACGTGCAAAAGCTAACTCCTTAAAGGAAAAAATGCTGGGTTATTGATGATGGAATAGTTCACATCTCCTTGTTTCTCATGTTTCAAGTTACTAGACAGCTCAGGCTTGCAGATAAAGAATAGAGCATGTAGTGGGACACAGCACCTCTATTTGCCAGGGTTACCTTTGGTTCTTCTGCCCTTCGCTCAAGATAGTATGTTTCTATGTTAAGATGCAGTTCAGATTCCCTATGGTTTCTTTCAGATTTATTGAGATATTATAGCACTGCATAACTAACTTTAAGGTGTATGGATAAATGACTTGACATATCTACTGTGAAATGACTACCACAATAAATTTAGTAAACATCTATCATCTCATATAGATACACACACACACACACACACACACAAAGAAAAAAATGTTCTTTTCATTGTGATGAGAACTTTTAAGGATCTACTCTCTTAGCAACTTTGAAATATAGCATACAGGCAGTGTTAACTATAGTCATCATGTTGTATATTACACCCCCAGTACTTACTTATAACTGGAAGTTTGTACCTTTTGACCACCTGCATCCAATTCCTCCATGCCCCAGATTCCCTATTTTAAAAAAACACAAAAAAATTTTGTGACCACCCTTACCAAGAGTGATCACTCCTTACTCAACTGTTAAATGTCCTTGTAAAAAAATTATTGAATGCATATCTTGCATATGAATTTAGGTTAACCAACATGGATAATGGATATGATGGAAAAATAAGCGTTAATGAGCTATCACTCATTCCTGCTTTCATGGTACTTAAAATCTAGGGACAAATGAATATATTTGCCAGTATTTTCCATGTTTGATTTCTAGGTGCACATGAAATAAACTACAAAAAATGTTTTTTCATGTAGTACTTCTAGATTTAATCTGTGTTTTAAAATGTGATTTCACAGACATCATGGTTTAGAATGAAGAAAATATCAAGTAAATAATAATAAAGATGGTAAATGGCTATCAGTAAATTGCCACAGTGGAACAGCACACTGGGGAGAAAAATCTATGTTTGTAAAAGGCCTCAGAGGTTATAGCAGTTTTCTGGCTGCTACAGAATAATGTAAACACTCATAAAATGGCCCACATGACTTCTGGTTGGCTTCCTGTTGCAAATACAGTGAAAACATCTAATTGCCAATACTCCAAATTTTAGGATACTTTGCCTGAAAGGCAGGCATTCTATCATAATTTATCTAATGTCTAAGTTTCCAAGTTTGAGGATTTGGCTGGTCCCTAAGGTAATCATTCATTTTTCAGAAATGCTCATTTTCTATTTAAGATATCAGGTTTATTTCAGTGATTTTTATACTTAGTGTTTTACTGTGCTGGCCATGTCCTTTTAATGAGCACTTTACCAATCTTCAATTCTGTTATGATTATTTCCTTGCTATATGCTACATTTAATTTTATTTTTAGGAATTAATTTTGACACATAATTTAAAAATGAAATAAATACATTTTAATTAATAATTGACTGATTAATTTGTGTCATCTTCCTGCTGAAATTATTTGCAATTATGATGCAGCACTGAATTATGAATTAATATAACAAAATCGTAAGTGGCTGGGTTTCAAATTCTTACTTTGCCATTAAACAGTTGTGATGTTATGAACACATAAATTATTTGTAGGGCCGCAGTTTTATCATCTACAAAATGAGGAGCTAAGAATAAATAACTCCTTGGTCCCCAAAATGATATAATCATTTGTAGATTCACCACATAACTCATTTGTAGATTTACGCATAGTCATTTCATAAATCTATGACAATATCCTACTCAATTTAAAAAGAAACTGCCGTATTCATGGATTTTCTACATGATCTATTCTAGATGGACTATATCTTGATCAAATCATGGTTATTCCTTTTTAAAATTTTAAATATTTATATCTCTTTTATCTAATTATAAACTATATGCTCATTATAGAAAGTCCAAAAGATCATGTTTTATTAAATCCAATCAATTCCATCACTCATAGATAGTAAGCGGTGAAACTCTGGTGTTTTTTCCAGAATTTCTTTTACATACTGAAAAAAACCCCAATTATTTAATAAGTACAATATTTTCATAGTTTTAAGTATTTAGGTTCCTTCTAGTGTTTTATTATATTAAATAAAAATGATGATTTTTTTCCAAAATTCAATTTTCTTTTTCAAGATCAATATTAAATTTTCTGTTTATTCAAATTCCCCTCCAAATTTTTTGTAATGCAGGTACTACACCTACTTCAGCAATTATTATCCTGTTTTGTAATTACCTTTTTTTTAATATAAATTTCTTATTATTACCTTAGGATACATATGCAGCATGGAATTCTTGAACTAAAAAGCACTAGCAAATTGAATAGTGAAGGTACAGATACCAGATTAGCCCACCAAAATACCAACTCCACTTCCACAAGTAGTGCGTGAGAACTTCGAAATTCAATTCTGATACTTTTTAAAATGACCATTTGAAAAGAAAATAAAAAGTTCTCATTTGAATTTTTGTTAAATTATTCATGAAAATGAATATAGTTTCACAAATTTTTATCTATGAATATTTTTTATTTGTAGGTTATTGTTAATGGTTTGAAGTCATTTTTCAGTCACTATATTTACCTTTCCCTTTATGATAATGCAAAAGATGGTTAAAATAGTTTTTCATTTCAGGCTATTTTAACTTTTTCATATGCAAATCAAGTTGACTTTCCCTTTATCACTATCTTTTATGCACAAAAAATTCTTCATCATAGGGACATACATTCTCTTCTAATTATATAGTTTCATTATTAAAATTAGCTACTTATTCCACAGGAAATACATGTTGCCATATGGTTTGAGGCAAATGTTGAATTTTATTCTTTCCAAACATTTAATCAGTTGTTCCAGACCAACTTTTATAAGAACGCCCTTCCCTCACCAATACTTAATTCCACATTTACTACCTACAAAATATTTTTTTTTCAGTTTGATCTGTTTCTACGGTCTCTGTTCTGTCCTACTGGTCTGGTTTTCTGTTTTTACACCAGTACAATACAGCTCTAATTACTGTGGTGTTTCCTAAGTACTCTAGCTACTTAGTATCTGATGACAGACTTCTAATATTTTAATACCCAGTAGAACAAATATCATTATTTTTCTCTAAATCTTCTTGGCTCTATTTTCCTGTTAAGTGTACCAGATGAATTTTGAAATCATTTTGTCTAATTTTTGATAAAATTCTTTTTGAAATATTTATTGCTATGGAATTATAAATGGTATATCAATTTAAGAAAGAAATTTTACAAAACTGAGTTCCCTTACTCAAGATTATTACTCAATGCTTCATTTACTCACACTTCCCCCTCCTATCTTGTTTATGTTCCTATAGGACATTCCTCACCAAATTATAAGTTTCCTGATCCCAAACTAGACTATGAAATGGGTAGAGCCGGACACTGAACCCTTCATCTATTAATTTGTTCTCCAACCTAACTAAGTTCAGAAGCCTCTGGCTCCAAAGAGGTCGATAAATAACTGATAAATAATTGATCACATTCTGTATCCACTTGGATTTAGATGTTACATTTTTACCAAGTATGTTACTGAAAAGAAATTTCCGAGTGACCGGCTTTTTCCAGAATCTGTAGTCTGTCAGAACAATAAGACATCAGTCGTCTATTATACCAAGAGTTTAACTTGCTGTGATTTTAATTCTCACTTTTTTAACTTCACAGTGTTAGCATTAACACAGAAACATTAGGGAGTCTGGCTTTCTTTCTTTTCTTTCTTTTCTTTTCTTTCTTTCTTTCTTTCTTTCTTTCTTTCTTTCTTTCTTTCTTTCTTTCTTTCTTTCTTTCTTTTCTTTCTTTCTTTCTTTATGCCATAAACTTTCTGCAACTATTGGCTGTCAAATTTTGGGAATGTCTTGTAGTGTCATCCTTAGCTTATCCTTATTTTTTCAAAAACAAAAACAAAAAACCCATAGTCCAGTTGCCTTAGATATATTAGTTCTGATCGGAAAGCCTTAATATCTAATGTACAGAGTGGAAAAGGACAAAAAGTGTTTAATGATTACAGAAATTAGAGAGGCTACTTAGTATCTGACAATAAAGCATGAAAGGGGAAGATTAAAACAGAGAGGAAACACAGGGCTGGGGCGGAGATGCATGTTTCATTAAGTAAACACATATCAAGAAAGAGGTTAAACTTCAGTGGAAGTTAAAAAGGTTCCTAATTTCCAGTGTCAGGTTAGATACAGGAAACATCTGATGTGCCATCAAAATTTAACTTGGAAAAAGGCCAGAAGCCTATGTCGATATTTTTCTAATTGCAACTGGGGGTCCTGTTCTCCAGGCTAATCAATTCCCTGTGTGTTTTCAAGGAAATAAATAACTAAAAATAATCAATCAACAAATGTTGGAACCAATCCTATAAAATGCTTAGAATTTTCAAAAAAAAGTGAGATGTGTGTGTGTGTGTGTGTGTGTGTGTGTGTGTTGGGGGAAGTGATGATCCTCTCCTCAAAAATATAATACTGCCTTCAAGAGGATTAGAATGGAGTATAGAATGGCTAATATAACTTAAACAATTGGGGAACACTAGAAATATGCAAGGAAGTGCTAAATTGTGTTTATAAAAACAAGGTTTACATGAGAAAAGAATGAGTAAATGTATTAGTTTGGAAAGAATTAATGAAAATAACAGTATTAAGAGATACAGGACTTGAATATTTGCAGGAAAATGTCAGAAGAGTATAAGAAAAGCATTTTTCCTGGATCAAGCAATATGTCTGTATAATATGTATAATTTATTTTATACTACAAAATTTTATATTAATGTTAATTACTAAGATATATCAGAAATTTGAAATCTATCCCATTTTTAATAAATACTTGAAAATAAGATCCTACAAGAACTCACAAAAACCCATTCCCATAATTAACATGGGGGCAAAAAAGGCTTGCACTTTGGAAGAAAATTTTGCATGTTCTATTTTAATTCTTTATTCAACTTGAGTATGACAATAGCTTCTATCAGTGTAGATAAAATTAAAACTAAGTAACAGTGCATTTGGCGAGTTAAATAAGATTTTTATATCGAAGACAGCCTTTCCCTACCAATTAGGAAAAACAGATATAAATACATACATAGCAAAGTATACAAGGTTAGTAATATATTTAATTGTCAACTTAATTTTTATTACTTGCCTATTCTAAATAGTATAAAAACTCATCATTTTCTTGACATTGATTTTAAAGAGTGTATCCTTCATTCAAGATTTTCTTCTTCTTCATGATTATATCCACTTATTATACCATCAAAATTGGCATCTTTTCAGAATCCCAGATTTTGAATTCTAAGTTAATAAATTTCCCAAGTACAACATAAAATCACCTTGATTTTCTGAGAACACCCAGCATTTTACTTAGTAAAAGATTCACTCCATGCATATTACCCAATAAAAGAGAGTACAATATATACATTTTCCTCAGTTATTTCTATTGAAGTCTCAGCAAACAGATTTTTCAAGCAGAACATACTGAAGCTATTTGCGAATCAGAGAATAAGAGAGCTATAATTAGGTATTAATTTGAGTACATTCATTTCCTGATAACTCAATGTAAAAATAAAGTTTTTAAGCTGCAATCTTTTTTTCCTTTACTACTAAACTGGCAATAGTACGAATTAATGTAACAGGTGGGCTCCTGTGGTTTTAATAACAATGAAATATAATCAGCTGTCTCATATCACATTTCCAGGAAAGTAAGTGACATCTAGACCTAAGCATGATCCTCAGGCAACTCCGATATTGGCACGAAAGTGTTCAAATTCCCCACAGGGACCATATATCTTTAGGCCCTGGGTTTAATTGAAACTTTAAACAAAATATATTACCTATTTCATGCAGCTGAACTGGATGCTGGCCTTTGGAGTGTATAAACTAATGCCTAGCAAATTAATGTCTGTAACCATAGTACATAATGTAGAATTTTGATCAAGCATGAACGGTAAAAAAGAAAAAACTAAACCACTGCAGTTTTATACTGAGAAATGAACTTTTAGGAGAAAATTTTATAGATTTTGTACAGAAGTTTTACATGTTTATTCTTTTTGATACACAGCCAAAGTCCATGATTTCCTTATCTGGTTGGCTCTACATCTCATAAAGTGAATTTCTAAAATCTCTCAAAAAAACATTTCATTTTTCTAGACAGTTAAAGTACACACCTAGCACTAGTCTCCTGGTCACATACTTTCCGACAATGGATATATAACAGTGATAGTAATAGACTTACCTTACAACATTAGAAGTTAATGTTCTTTTTGGAGGTACATAGATCAATGGTTAATCAAGCTATAGGGTCATATGTTCAAAAGGCTGACCAACTGATTTTCAAGAGTGTCAGTGGAAGTAATCCCATGAAAATCACCAGAACTCAAAGCAGGTGGCATAAAAAGCTTAACACTACTGGAGTGTTAATGGTTCCACACTTGAAAGATGGGAAGTTCAAATCTCACAGTCAAAAACCATCTCTTTCACAGTTGGCATGTTGAATGCCTCAAGCAATCCACTTAAGAATAACCAGTCACAGAAGAAAACATTCAGCATGTAAACTCATGTCAAAAATTCACTCTGAATATTTCTGCTCCAAATACGTTCCGGAATAAGGTGACATGAACACACACACACACACACACACACACACACACACACACACACACACACACACACCCAACAAATATAAATGATTAGCTAAAAAAACAGCCATACTGAAGGCTGAGAAAGAAACAAAGTTCTCTTACAACCATTATACCTACTAACCTCAGTATATATAGTATGCATACTTCAAGTAGACTTAGGATAAATTTACAAGAGAGAATTTTTGCATTTTTGTTTTCAGGAGGTACATTTGACATCTCACATGTCAGATCTTCTTACCTGAATAGTAGTAAGGAATCTAAATATCACTGGTAGCCATTTATAATACCTAACTCTTTCACTCCATAATTTTCTTTCTAAAAAATATAATTCTAAAATCTGTACAAGCTCTACTCCAAAAATTGCTCTAATAAATTCACTGTTCCTATCAATGTTTTTTTTCCCCATTCTCTCTGAGTAACTCAATAAAATTGGGGAAATCTCTCATAACTAAAAGGCTGCTTTCGTGAAACTGAAAATTAAATACAGATTTCTCCCTTTTTCTTAAGAGAATATGAGGAGAAAACATCTTTTCAATTTCTACCTAAGCCAAGTACAAGATGTGTTATTTGTAGGCTGATGGAGAAAAATATCTTTTCCAATACTGAGCTGGGATTTTACAAGTAAGAGGGGAATGTAAAACAAATAAACAAACAAACAAAACAACAACAGAAAACCTAGGAATTATCAGAAATAAGAGAATCAAAACAGTATGATCAAAACAATGACAAACAAGCAAATAAACAGCAGCAGAACCTTATCATGCAGTTCTTCTGGAAGAACTATGTAATCTATTCCTAAGGTAAAAAGCATATCACCCATAATAAACACATTAAGAAAAAATAGGAAAAATAAAATATGTATGTAAATTATGACACTAATGTCACATTACAAATAAAAAAAACGCTTGAGATTTTTCTTGTTTGGTTTGGTTTGGTTTGTTTGGTCCCGTCAACATAGGACAACCTACATAGTTATGGATGAAATGTTCTCAAGGTTAGAGAACAGCATTCCATTTTATTTATAGGTATTTACTTATTAAGGACAGACACTAAAGACCTCCGGACCAACTGTGAAATCGCCTAGAAAGTTCTCTGAGAGCAGGAACCTTATTGACTATTTCCATTTTATATTGCCATCACTTCTGTACTGAGTGGAGGGTATGTGACTTAATTATTATTATTTTTTTAGCCCACAGAGGCTATTCTAAACATAGTGATTACAGACTACAATGACAAAGCAGTAACTAGGTTCTCTCCTGCATGCAACACATTACGCCCCTTTGTTCTCAGAATATATTACCAAGATGAAATGGCCTAAATTGCTGATGTAATTAAACCCAACAATTACTTTGCACTGAGGAAGTAGAGTAATTTTATTTTAAATAGTAAATAGGCTTAAAATGACCTTTGGGATTAGAAGGGCTCTAACTGATAAAAGTAATTGGAAGTTAGAACCTAATTTAGTTTCCCATAATCTTTTAGGATTATTCAAAAGCAATGGTCAAGTAGACATTTTAAGGGAAATAATTATAGAGAAAGAAGAGAAAAATTGAGGATGCTTAGAAATTACCCTACATAAATTTTTTAATGCCATACGTATTTAACACAGCTGCAATGAAACCAGATTTGTGTAGGTGTTTTATTCTTTTTTGTTAAGATGAAGAGGTTTATTTTATACATCTATGTAATAGATTTATAATTCTCCCTCTCTCTCTCTCTCTCTCTCTCTCTCTCTCTCTCTCTCTCTCTCTCTCTCTCTCTCCTGATTTGCAAATGGGTAAAGAAAAGCTTTATTGATTGACACAGTAAAGAACATGCCAGTTTCAGTAACACAGAAGGCCTAAAAAGAAAAAGTACTTGAACTGAAGTCAGGAAGCTACACTTCTAGGTCTAACACACACTGTGTCATCCTGAACATATCAAGTTAACTAATTGGGTGCCCATTTTTATCTTGTAAAATAGAAGAGATTATGTTAGGATAATTTTTAAGATATGAATCTTCCATTGCTAACATTCTATGATTCTAAAATACACCTATAATTTGAAAATCAAATAAATTGAGATTCAATAATGGCATGTAACAGGTTTCAGAATAAAAAATAATTTTGACTAAGTGTAGGGGAAAAAAATATGTCATGACAGGAAAAACAGAAGAAACTCAACCTAAACAGGACAATTTTAATTTAGAGGGCGCAATCTATTAACGTAATTAAGTTAATTGGGCATTAACTGAGTGTGCAGTTTCACTTTCGGTTAACATATTAATAGTTATAAAAGTAGGATTTTGACGGTGGTTGTTGAGAGACAAGGAGAAATGAATTTCCAGAGAAAATACAATTCTAGACAGGACAGCACTATAATAGAATCTCTTTGAAAGTCAGTGACTGCAAGACCATCAGACATCACAAAATCTTACCTACAGGGAAATCACATGTAAACATTGGTAAATACGAAAAGAACTGACAGAACACAATCATTGACCTTTGGAGTTTAAAGACCCACAGAAACGATAATGATTACATCTTATAAAACATTTACTAGGTTGAGCATTTGGTCCAATAACTTTATCTTCATTACATCAATCAAACCTCAAACTAACACCACTACGAAAGCCATCTATAAGTTGGGGAAACCGAGGCTTCAGTTAAGTGATTTGTTTAAGGTCACTCGGTTGGTAAATGTCAAAGCCATGACTAGAATCTGGGCTAATGATGTCACACTATACTGAATGTCCACTTAGTCCAACCTATTCTCTCAAGAGGAAACTGAGGTCCATAGAAATAAAGTAACACAACTGGCTAGGAGCTATTTTAATAGAGATTTTGTGATTTGGTCCCTAAATTTCACGTATTCTCATACTTTGCTAATTATAACCACCACCTAGTGAAAGTTTATCTTTTTTATAAAATAATATTTAGCATCTGCTTTATATGATTTATATGTGTTTGTAATTCACATGACTTTAGATGGGATGATATTCCTCAGTTATTGTTATTAATAATCTTGGTCTTATGAATTCAATGAGAATATATTTTTAAACAGCATTTTAAAAATTTACTTATGAAATGCCAGAGTAAAAACAAACAGTCTTAGTATAAAATATATAAACATTTAAGTTGGGAAGTAAATTAATCAAACCTGTTTTTCCCATTAATACACAAATGGGAAAACAGGCTCATCTGGTGTTCAGGATAAGTCAACGACAGACATGTAGCATAGAGTAATATAAGTTTTTCATAAAATGTTCAAGGGAAGGGAAAACGCAAAGGACCAGAGTGTTTTTTTTTCTAAAGCAACTGCAATGAATTGAGTTATTAACTAGTAATAACATACAAATATAACTATTTTCCACACATCTTTATTTCTCCTAACCTCCAAATAAAAAGAAAAAATAGGATGGAAAAAAAAATAAGTTTGTATATATACACACAAGTGCTGGGGGTAGTGGTTGTAAAGGGGGAAATGAATGAGGCGTGAGAAAAATGAATACTTACAGGTTAAATCTAGCCAGACATTCTAATCCATCACTGATCCCCAAAGGGCGCTAACAATATGTAAATGTGTGAATTAGAAAACACATTCAAGGCTGTTGATAAACTTGATAGAGTAATCAGCACATGCTGACAGACTAATGAAACCGATGAACTGATAAGGCAGCTTATCTCCTGGGCCTTTTTTCTTTTCATGTCAAACAGAGGCTAATGTATTAGGAGTTAAAGCAAACACTCAGAGGATTTCAGCCATTTGATTAGGAGGTGAACTGTCTGAGAAAATTATAGCTTCATGAACAACTGAAACTACAGAACCTGGTCAGACAACAGACCTTCACATAAAATTAAACAGAAGGCAGCCACAATAATTATGGAAGAAATCTGCAATTTGAAATTACATTGGGATCCTCCCCTCGCAAATTGTTAGAGCACTTTTCAGAGTCTGGGCAAAAGGACTACCCCTTTTTATAATAGAAAATGAGACAAAGGACTAAGCAATAACCCCAGGGACACACTTATCTTTCACTGCCTGTGTGTGCTCAGCATCTGGGTAACCCTAAGAGAGGCAGATCCAAAGGCACCAGCTGAATTTTCAATCAAATTTATTTACATAAAATAACTGAATGAATTTTGTGAAGTCACTAACTATAGTGAATACCAAATGTCCTATTAACAATAAAGATGCCAAATGCAGTCTCTGGCCAAGGATGTCAGAGTCCTTTCCTAATTAAAATAAAGACATCTTATTTAATAATTGAGGGAAATTGGGATAATGCCTTCTCAAGCATTAGCATTCAGAATAAAACATAAACTAAAATCATTAAGCCTCTTTAGATACAGCTAGAGAAAATGAACCATGTAGTATTTATTTTGATAGAATAACCATCCAGTATTAACAGGAAGAATTTAATTCAAATTATAAATCTGCACACTCCAGGCACACACTGCATGGATATATACATTTCATCTGGATAGAAAGACTGAAATAAAATGCTGGCTAGTCAAAAGCACTGTTTTACAATAACTTATAAGCGTTTAAGGGCAAAAGTACATTTAATGAAGGTAGAGTTTACCTTTTAGTAATCATAGCAAAGAGAAAAAGAAACAGCAACTAGAAATACTCCAACTGTCATTTTAACATGATTGTTAATTATTATGGGGCACAGGCTAACTGGGGGCAGGAGTCCCAGAGACATAGATTGAATATACTAACCTCTTCTAAACCATATATTATTTTCCTGTTTATTGACCCGGGCCTTACTCTGTCTATAAACAATTTCTAAAATTTCTGCCATTTAGAAAAAAAGAAAAAGTGAGTGTCCTTGCCAAGCGTAGCTTCTCTAGTTTGGGAAGATTTTAGATGTTTCTTTATGTGTGTGTGCTCAAGCCATATATAGCTAGTATCAAATTTCTCAAATCATAGAATATAGAAGCATAAAATAATCCTAGAGACTATGTAGTCTAATTTATTTTATATGCATGAAGGAGGCCTAGAAATATTTAAACATTCAACCAAGTTTAATGAAAAAAGGAAATCTGAGTTTGCAATTTGTGCTTTGGAAAAAAAGAAATATTTGATTTGAAGACAAAAACAACCCCATCCCTTCTCTCCCTTATCTCGAAACAGCAAAGTGAACCCATCAGCAGAGCATCTTAAACTTCAGGAATTCTTTTCCAAGAGTCACATACTGAAAAGGCAGCTTTCAGTTGTGTCCACCTCAAAGAGTTGTGGTAACAAAAGACTATAAAGCAGTTATAAATCAATGGCAGGTGATAGGTAGATATTTTATTAGAAATTCTAGTTCTTGACCTCTTGTACTTAGAAAAACCCATGCCCTAGGTTATGTACACTGTAATTAATAAGAGAATTGAGCTGATTATCCCCATGTAGTAAAAGGAATAATTGTGGTATCACACTTACTCACACATTCTTCATATGATTTTTACTCTAAAATACTAACTCTGAAAAAGCCTATTGAGATTCAAGACCTGATAAGGAAAACCTTACAAGTAGACTAAGTTACTCTTATCTTTTATGGACATCAAAAATCATTCATCTCTACACCAGAGCATGTTTACTTTTGAGGACCTTCTGTTTAAGAAAAGTAACATGATCAAAAAGTGTCATGAACTTGAAAAGTTCCTTAAAATCTATGTGCATTTAGTTCATCTTTTTCAATCTTGAGAGTCCAGCTAATACTTAATACCCTAATGGGTTTAAGAGCCCGTTTGCTGCAACTCTGGGATCTGGCCAATTTGTTGAGAATCACTATGTTAATACACTTGTTTGCTTTTGTCAGAACAAGTGTGCTTTGTGAAAATGTGAATGTGACACCCCATTGTGAATAAGGTTTTTTGGGGGAGGGTTAATGATATAACTTATTAGAATTCCATTTAACAGAAGCACGGGTTTTAATTTCTCCACAGGTCTCTGAAATATCAATGGAAATATTAATGTTTTACTCACCCATCATGTTGTACAAGCTCTGTGGAGCAAACTGCCTTGGCATTTTCTGAATTGCTTCCTTATATACACTGAGGGCATCCTAATTTAAGAAACAAACAAATAAAAATTAAGTACAAGGATATTCGGCAAAACCAAAATAAGAACATCCTTCTAAAATTAAAGCCTACCATAGCTATTGCTAAACGGTTCACTGGAGGAAAAAAATTGACCTGTCTCTTGATATCATACTACCTGAATTTCATGAATGAAAATATTCAACCCCAGTGAGGAAGATCATATAAAAGCTTAGTTTAACAAAGAGTTGCATGTTACCAACCCTCTTTTAACATAAATTTTTAGTTCACATAGACTATTCAATTAAAAATACTAGAAAAATTCACATTTGGAAGTCACCCATAATCATCTACTTGGAGTCTTGCATTCAAGTAGGATCGAAATGGAATATCAAATAACAAATCTAGCTACTGAGACCCACTGAGATTATTAAATTGTAATTATTTTAAAAGTTGTATCTCTTATCATTATATTGCATCAATACATCCTGTAAGAGTGTGTAGGGTGTGGTTTGAGAGAGAAAGAGAGAGAGAGAGAGAGAGAGAGAGAGAGAGAGAGAGAGAGAGAGAG
>NW_017731587.1:1113211-1121738 GCF_001890085.2 Hipposideros armiger
AGACAGAGAGAGAGAGAGGGGTGATACTGAGGGTGAGAGAAGAAACCTGTGTAGACGTGCTTCCTGTGAGACAAAGGGACGAGGAGGCTGGGTCAGCCTCCCAACTTGCCTTGTATAAGGTCCCATCTCCATTGGTTTTCCTCTCTCCCAAGTAAAAACACATAACATTAATTTTTATTTCGTTATTGTTTCAAAAAGAATTTAATGAAATGGGTATAATTTACAGCAAATGTTAATACTCAGGGTATTTTTAAACATCAAACACTGGAGAAAAGATAATAATCCTGTGTCTTGGATTATAAAATCAGAGATGGTAAGCAAATAAGCTTGAGAAGCAAATGCATGTTGCTTCCCTTTCTTGAAGAGTTGTTCTGAGAAATTCACAGCAAAAAAAAAAAAAAGTGTTTTCTTTAGCAGAGACTTTTTAAGAAAAATTTATTAAATTTATTGGGGTGACATTGGTTAATAGGATTATGTAAGTTTCAAGTGTACAATTCTATAACACAGCATCTGTATATTTCTCTGTGTGCTCACCACCCAGAGTCAGTTCTCCTTCCAACACCATTTATTTGACTCCTTTTACCCTCTTCTACCTCCCTGCTTCCCCGTCCCTCTGATAACGATCATACTGTTGTCTGTCTATGAGTTTGTTTGTTTTGTTTGTTCATTTGTTTCACTGTTTTATTTATTTTTCCCAAATGATTTCCACCATTAAATCCTTTTAATAAAAATACATATGAGCTTGTTAAATGATCCTAGTGTCCCTGCAATGATACCACAGGGTAGAGAACGTTGAGACTGGATCAGAACAAGGGGAAGGAAAATGGTGGCGAGGTGTTGGCCTGACCTCATAGTGGCCCTGCTCGTGGTACAGTTTGCCCAGGTTGTACAGACAGCTGGTCACCGAGCTCTTGTGCGCATGAGGGTCCTTTAGGTTTTCATCAGGGATCTCAGAACACTTCAGAAAAGTGCGTCGCGCTTCTTCTGTCTTTCCTTGGTTCATCAGAATAATACCGGTGTTTAAATATGCAGCTAGGGAAAAAAGTGGAAATATAAATGTGAGAAGATGATTTACACTGTAGATACAATAAAGGCATTTTTACTTCAATTTAGTGTCTCTGGATTACTTCTGATTTTCAAAGAAAACCAAGAAATACATACTTAGGGAACAAATATATATGGGAACAATTAATGTAATGAGAAGGGAGGGGTCACTGAAAATAGATATGTGGTAGTGTCTGCCCTCAAGGAGTTCAAAATATTGTGAGCTTAAAATCTAGATGAATAAAAAAATGTATTTATCTTAATATATTAAAAATGATAAAGATATCAAAAAATGATTAAATTGAGAAAGATATAACCGTTAGAGGCACATAATTGGGCAAGGACTCAAAAATAGGAGTCCTGTTTTTTTATTTTTTGTTTTTTTCTGTGAGGCTGTAAGGTAAAAAATACAGTAAAACCTTGGATTGCAAGGAACGTGGTTTGCGAGTGTTCCACAAGACGAGCAAACATTTCTAATACATTTTAACGTGGTAAACGAGTGATGTCTTTCAATATGAGTAGTTTGTTTCCGGAATGAATTATGCCCGCAAACCAAGGCGTTACTGTAATTTTCATGGATAAAGAAGAAAAGAAAGAGGTGTTTTTTAAAAAATTTGAATATTACTTACAAGCCAGCGTAGGCCTGCTCCCGATCGCAAGTTTATAATAATGTAGTGCTTCTGCAAACCTACTGTTCTCCTGGAGAAGTAGCCCTCTGCATGAGGAAAACAGAAATGTGGAGATAGGCCTGTATTATTATACGCAAAACCACAAACTTTTATTTTATATTTCAAAACTAAAAGTAGCTAAGGGGCCATAAAAATGCTGACCTGGTACTATAAAGATAAATTTTAAATAAAAGGATATATTCCTCAGGAGAGACAATATTGGAGAGGGATCAGCTGCATTCAAAATAGAAAAGATGAAGAAGTATTTTCAAAAAGCCCTTTCCCCTCACTGAACTTTCCCCCTTCCAGCGGTCTTTTCTCTCCCACTGGAATTACAAACCACCTGGATTTCTTCTTGGAGCACGTCCCTTTTTTTTCACCACTTCAGAAAGGAAACTTGCCTAAGGTAGTGTGCGTTTATATATGTATTGATATATTTATATATTTAAACACGAGATGACTCACTCTCTCGCCATATTGCTTGGGAAATACTGACTCCTGACTGCCTGGAAGGCAAAGGTAATCTAGGTCAACAGGATGAAGAGAGTCAGAATTTAATCAGATACCACAAAGGAAAAAAGAAAAAGAGTGAAGCCTATCCTCATTGTTATTTCCATATTATTTGGATTTGGTCAAAGAAGGTTGAATTTCCAAGAAATGGGCACATTTCAGGTCACTGTTGTGAGACACACTTTTCTCCACAGGCCCTCTGACGCCAGGCTCCGCCCCCGCCCCGNCCCCGCCCCGCCCCCGCAGTGGCATCCTCAGGCAGTGGCCACATGGATTATCCCAGCCATTCCAGACCCCACTCTCATGACCTAAATGACAATCAATTATAATCACATCTATGAAAATAAGGTGTCAGGGAATTGGACTACTTTCAAAAAGCTCTCAGAGAGGGCTTTTTGGCTTTCTCTCATTCTCTTGTAATCAGCAAGTATTTTACAGATGCTCGGCACCTCCATTGGGCCTGAGTACTGCTGTTATCAACCTCAAATTGCAGATTCTACTTGCCAGCTGCTGAGGCCTTTCAAAGACTTTAAAGGGAACTGTGCAAAATGAGAAGGCTACTGATAAAAACTTATCATTTTTGTAGAGCATTTTAAAATACTTGGCTTACCATTTAATGGGTACCATTGAAAAAAATATCTAAAGCAAATTATTTTGAAATTAAAGGTTGCTCACTCCTATCATTAGCGCATATTAACCTCATTATTTCTAATACTCTTTGTTAAAAGTCATTTGAAAAGATCAAATCACTCCAAAACACATTAACATCACTTACATAAATAAAAAAATGTACATTTTTATTAAAAATTTTGAGTAACAATTAATATGATCACAAAATTTATATGCTTTGCTGTTAAGTGTACTTTTTTTCAGTTGCTGGAACCAAAGAACAAAGCTTCCTGTAGTACTCAAGAGTGTGAAAATGTTCAATTGTCTTAAAAGCAAGTAAAACAGATAAAGAGAAAGAACGTTCACCTACTTTTCAAAAAAGGAATAATATTCTTTATAACAATAATTTTATTGACAAAATGCTTTCCAGTTAACTAAGCTCATTTACATATCTCATTTTAAAAACTTAATACAAACTTAATTGTCTTCATCACTTTCATTTCAGATTCAGATAAAGAGGTGGTTTTCCTTTGCTACAAAACTAATGACACCAGAGGAAAAATACCATCCAAATATTTAATCCTGTTCTACCTTTTTTTAGGAGCTAAAATCTTTCCATGAGCTCCTCTTTATTATTTTCAAACTTTTTCCCCATTACAGCTTCCTTTCTCTTAAGCTACAGAAATGTTCATGTGCTTGTTAGCATAAAGGGAGAAAAATATCCCTGCAACCTTTATTCATTCCTGCATCCACTTCTGACTACTGCTTATTATGGCTCTTCCTTTTAAAGTCAGATTTCCTTTAAGAATGGTCTATGGTGTACATGTCCAATGGCTCAAATTCCATTTACTCCTAAATCCAGTTTAAGCACTTTCCCAGAATTCCAGAGATGTCATAATGAAATTTCTACTAACTATCAAACCTTGAACATAGCATGTTTATGTGAACCACCCACTCAACTGTAGCACCTACTTGTATGACTGCTGAATTCATCTTCTTTCCTGAAACTCTGTATTTCCTTGGCTTCTGGAAAACCAGTCTCCTTGAGTTCTCTTCTATCCCTGGCCATATCTTACAGAGAATGAAGAAAGTGCTTCTTCATCATTTATTCCTTTAAAAGAAGCTGGTGTTTTACCAGACTTTGTCTTTTTCTCTTTCCTGATAAGTACTGTCTCTACATAACATCATGCTTATGAGTACATGTAGCTCAAACTCTGACTGTACTCTCTCCTGACATCCAAATCTATTTTCAACAGTTTACTGAACCACCTTAATCTGGGTGCTCATTGGAACTTCAAAATCAATACATCCCTTGAAAACAATATCCCCCCAAAAAAAAAGATTAATAAAGAGATAATGAACTAAGAGAAAAAAAAAATCTCTCAACCATCAGCACCACCATGTACTCCAGTTGCTAAATCAGAAACCTGATTATCATTCTTGACTTTTCACTTATCCTCACGATTCCATGTTTTATAAAGCCTCCAAAGCTATCAATTCTTATGTTCTAAGACACTTTATTCTGCCCCTCAAGGTCCATCTTTATGGCTCTATCGGAGCCCTTTTTGTCTTTCCTGTCACCTAAATAACTGCAATAGTCCACTAATTAGTCTCCACATAATTGCATTTCTAAAGGGCAAATATGCTGTTGGGCTAGACAGAAAGAACACCAGGAGATGAGCACAGATCTTTGAAAATGTGCCCAAAGCCCATAAACATTAGAAACTGATGTATTTGGCCCCATGGGCTCCCCAATACTGATGTATAATATTCTTGTAATTTTCCAATTCATAAAATACACAAAGAAGAGAAAATGATAAATAGCATAACTACGCCCAGGAAATCCTGTCCGGTGTGCCTTATTCTTTTGAGGAATGTAGTCACACAGAGAGATGCAGCAGGCAAGTCTCCAGAATTAGATATAACGTCGCTTTGTAAATTACAGCATCATCCTCTGCGCCATCTGAACAAAGTTAGCAGTGGAAAGAGTCCCACCAGCTAAGATGGCTATTATAATTGATTTCTCATGGCTAAGGATTTCATTGAGCATCAACGATGCCCTAGTATGCATGCTGCAAATGTGAACAAGACAGAGATGCACTTGCTTGTGATGCACAATCTACTGGGGGAGACAAGAATGCAAATAAATGGTGTGGAAAATTACTATGATAGAGGACAGAAGACCAACACCACTCCAGCTCAGGGAGGGACAAGGCAAGTTTCAGAGTCACCCTGACATTGGCAGAGGCTTTAAAGTAAGCAGCAGTTAGCCAGCAATAAAAAGTGTTATCCTAAGCCCCACAATACACAGGAAAAAAGAGAGGTCCACAGAGTGTTTGCCAACCTAACTCTAGGTTTTATGGTTAACACAAGAGGCAGAGCCATGATTGGAATAGTTTCTCTGATATGAAATCCCATGCTCTTTCTAGAAGAAAAAAAGAGGAAAGAGATAAAATAATTCTATTATAGATACATGCATACTAGGCTATGTTTCCTTTTGCTCTAGAACTCTCCAGATTTTGTCTAACACTAACTTACACAGATCCTCTGACAAGGAATCAAAGGTGATTTTGGCAGGTCAGGGTGAGTTTGGGAAAATGCTAACACTGTAACCACCATGCTTCTGTTACTGCCGTTTTCCACATTTACAGAACCCATTCTTTATTTTACTGAAGATGCGACAGAGGACTAGAAACCCTTCACATCGTAATAGTTACAGTAATACTAATAATAGCTAAACTTATTCAGCACTTACAATGTACTAACTTATTACTTCACAATGATCTTATGAGGTAGGCTAGTATTACTAGCCCCATTTTATAAATGATGATTTTGGGGGCAAGAAAAAGCTCAGCAAGTGCCAAAGTCCACACAACCAGTAAGAAGTACGCTACAATCCAAGCTCGGCAGTCTGATTATGAGAAGTAGGATTTACATTTTAATGAACACCTCATACCATAGGCTTTTCCATGACTATTTAAAACTGATGACACAGTTTGTTTACATGCTAATCATATCAATATAACCTTCTGGTTTCAATGGATATTAAAAACAAGAACACATTTTAATATACCATCAAGCCTGACTCTAATGGGAAATAATTTTATCCATATTATGTGAAGTTGCCTTCTGGAAACTGGCCTATGCTATACATTAATGTAAAGTTAACGTGTCTTTTGGGGTAGAAACTGGAAAAATATCACCAATCTCTAACTGATAAGTAGAAGAGTCACTTTTATATATGTATGTGTATAGGTGGATACATTTTAGTATTTTTAATAGAAGAAAATATTTTACTTCTCATATTTCTCCTCCAATGATTTATCTTTCAGAACAAATCACTGAAACTAAGCAGTAAGTGAAGACTATAAATTTAGATAGATAAAGCAGGACTAATAAATACTTGTTTTAGTCAAAGGAAGAAAACATATATACTATTACATAAATAGTATATATAATATATAACACATTATATATAATATATAAAAACACTGTTCACTAAATATATAAAATACTAACCACTTTAACATTTAAACACTTAACACTTAAATTATAGATGGCCACTTTATTTCAGGAAAAAATAAGTCTCTCCTTAAATCCTTTCAGCTTTTTTATCTGATTTTGATCATATGTTTTAGTAATTACCATTGAGTGTACAGAATTTATTTCCCTGTGAAAATTTTGCCCATCTTTACCCAGGCTCCTCTAATAACCCCGTTTTTGTCAAAAATATCATAATTTAGAAAATCACTATAATCTAGGTACTTGATAAATGAAAATCAGTCAAACCCACGATAACCCTATAACCATAGCCTGGACAGAGTTTAATCCAAGCATTAAATGTAAATAGGCATAATAATACCTCGCTGATTCTAAATATTGACAGAGACAGAAGGGGAACAACTATTTAGCACAGTGCTTCTCAATCAGGGGTAACTTTGCCCCCTAAGGGATACTGGGCAATGTGAGGAGACAGGATTGTTACAACTGGATGGATGGATGCTACTGGCATCTGGTGGATAAAGGCCAAGGATGTCATGAAATATGTAAATATATCAGAAGACACAAGACAGCCCCCTAAAGCAAAGAATTATCCAATTTGAAATGTCAGTAGTGCTGAGGTTAAGTAACCACATTTAGCATTTCATATGTACTAACTGCAGTACATTTTATCAGAAAATAAGGTTCTCATGTCCCTGCCAATCACATACATGAACTACGTAAAGAATTAAGAATCTAAGAGAGCAAACTACAGGGATTAAACTATTTTCAATAAAAATCTAAGTTATGATCATTTCTGACCATTTTCATAAAAAATGCAATTTTCCAAAAATTAAAAAGAAGCATGCCCTTCCCCACCACTGTCAGTACATCTGAAGAAACTGTCAGTGTCTCTGTGTAATAAGATTGCCCTCTGTGTAGAACTGGTGAAAGGTACAAATTTTTAAGTAAAGCTACTTTTTGCCTCAGGTTCTAACAAAGGTCTTTAAAAATGTCTGAAATGTGAGCTATTCAAAAGTTGGTATTAATAAAGCACAGATGTAAAGTGCCCTTTTCAAGAATATGTATTGTAGTAATTAAGCTATACAAACTTTACCCCACAGCCTAGCTCTGCAAAAATCGGGGGAAGGGAAGAAGGCGGGGAGAAGGGAGGGAGAGGGAGAGAGGGAGAGAGGGAAAGAGGGAGAGAAGGAGAGAGGGAGAGAGGGAGAGAGGGGGAGAGACGGAGCATACAGAACCCATACCTCACTGCATGCCACTCTTTTTTGCAGCTATTCCTAGCCAGAACTTGGGAAATACATCTTTTTCAGCTTTTCCCACTTTTCCTTGATCCTCAACTTTCTTTAACGGATAACCTCTTGGTCACCCAGGAACTGCTGAGGCCTGACAGTAGACAGGTTCTCATCCAGTTCCAGGAGTTCGGGGATGCCACAGGAAGAATAATGTCGACCATATCTTCATTGGAGACATCTTCCAGGTGTTTCAGGAGTGCCCTACTGCTATTCCCATGAGCAGATATCAGAATGACGTTGCCACTTAGTACTTCAGGGGCAATCCTTTCATTCCAAAAGGGAAGGAGTCTCTCCAGAACACCCTTTAAGCTTTCAGACTATGGCAATTGATCCACAGGAACACACACACTTGACACCTCCCGTCAGTGTTGATTTTGTGGTATAGGGATGAGACTCCGCAGTGGGTGACGGGGTCACATAGTAGCTGCTTCTCCAGAGCTTCACTTGCCGGGATTCAAAGCCATTTTTTCTCGCTATTGAGACCTCTCAAGGCTCCACAGTGATGCTCATTCAGATGCCAGAGGCTTTCCAGGGGAACCCACTCCAGCCCCTGCTCTTCCAGGGTCAGCCAGGCTGTGTGGCTGGACCAATTAAGGATGGATGTGAATACAAGATCAAAGTGTAGGGCTTTGAGTTGCTGCCCACAGTTCCTCCATTCCTCCATTCCTTCAGTGTTAAGTGTCTCTTCCACCCAGCTACAAAAACGATTCTCTTTATTCCAAGCACCCTCTCCATATTTTAACATAGTTAGTTTGTATTTGGACATATTGATAGCTGAGCTTCCCTCAGCATTCAAATGGGCCCATGTTCAACAACAGAAGTACATCTGCAAAGTGGCCACCAGCAGCAGCTGTTCCTCGGAGCTACAGAGCAGCGGCCAACGCCACCTCATATATATATATA
>NW_017731587.1:1121937-1133829 GCF_001890085.2 Hipposideros armiger
TATATATATATATATATATATATATATTTTTTTTTTAAGATTTTATTGGGGAACTGGGGAAGGGAAACAGCCAAGTTGTTGTCCCTCAATCTTAGTTGTGGAGGGCGCAGCTCGTTCAGCTCCAAGTCCAGTCACCACCCGGCTGCCCAAAGGCAGCTCTTGGCAGCTCAGCTCAAGGTGCTATGTTCAATCTTAGCTGTGGGTGGGCGTAGCCCACCAACCCATGTGGGAGTCGAACCAGCAACCTTGTTAGGAGTATGTGCTCTCACCAGCTGAGCCATCCTGCCACCTGTTGGCAGCTCAGCGGCAGCTCAGCTCTAGCGCAGCTCACTGGCCCATGTGGGAATTGAACCGGCGACCCTGTTGGTCAGAGCTCGCACTCTTAACCAACTGAACCATTTGGCCGGCCCCCTGAATAAATATTTTTTTGAATGAACTGTTTCATGGTGAAGACAGAGAAACAAAGAATCACAATGCAGTGTAAATAAAGCATAACGTGTTTTGGGAACCCACAAAAGGTACACCTTTCCAAAGTGACAGGCCAGGTGAGATTCCTAAAGGAGAAAAGAAAGCAAGGAATGGAGTTCTAGACAGATCAAGCTATGCAGACAACAGCATTTTGATCTAGCCAAAGCTGTAACAATAGACTTCATGGAAACAAAATGATTATCTATGTAGGAAGCACTTTGGATATTGAAAAGCTAAGGCAACCTAAAACTGAGATTATATTATTAAGGATATTTCAGTAGTAAATAATTTGGCCATTCCCTGGGAAAAATATTTAGTAATCAAAATAAATCAGATAACTCAATGTTTATACAGGCAATGGTTCACAAAGTGACTTATAATCCCTAAGGCCCAATTACCAACAAAAATATTTTTATCTTAAATTGACACTTTTTTTTTTGAAGTTTGTTTTGTTGGATTATCCTTTAACACATGTAGAAACTATAAAAATAAGATTGTTTTCACTCAGAGATAAAATATTATGAATTTTAGATGTTCAATTTTTTTCCTAATGTATTAACGCATTTGAAATTTTATAACTGAAATTAACTAGCATTGGTTTGGAGTCATATTTGAACTTTATAGTAATCCAAATTTCCTGATTGAATTGGCCAATTTAGCTAATGACTCTAAATAATGAGATTTTTATATAATTTAACTATGAAATGGCATTACGTTGCATTTCTTCTGTTTTTTACTATTTTTTTCAAGATTTATGCTTAGTTTTAGGCTATGTTTATAATAGGACAATTGAAAAAATATTAAAGTCTATTATGGAACAGAAGTAATAATTAATAGCATGTCATACTCGTAACACACAAATGCCCCCCCAAGTCTTGCTTAATAAACTAGATAACAGGCAAAAATCTCGTGATTATACCATCAGTAAATGAAATCAAACTCAGTACTTTTTAAAAACAAACACTGGGACTAAAATAAGTTACTACTACTTAAGTCAACTGCAGTAATTCCAAGGGTTAGAGTGACACAAGAGCTTAGAAATTAAATGCCTAATATGCACTGGTTCCTGGACACATAAACAGAACCATGATCAATCAGGCAGCCAGGCTTGGTCATGTGACTAAACTCTGTACAATAAGATGAAAGCACCTCTAGATATCCTCAAAGAGGAGGGAGCATGTTTTTTTCTCTTCCTCTTCTCCTACTCTGCTGACTAGAAGGTAAGAAGTCCTGTTCTGAGAATGATGGAGTGCAAATTAAGAGGCCAGAATACAGTCCTTCATGAAATTGTCCTACAACCCTGGGACTGCACACCTCGGGACTTCCTTTTGTAAAACAGAAAATACAACTGTTAAAACAGTTTAAGCTAATGTTATTTTGGGTTTCCTATCATTTGCAAACCAACCTTTTCCCAACTGACAAAATGTCACAAGCAGTTTTTTAAAACGATGTAAAGCCATAAAATAAGTAACATCAAGTATGGCTCTCACAGAGAATTTTAAGGAAAACTTATTTTAATTATACTTGAATGAATACAAAGCATGAGTTGTCTGGTTTTGAGTGATAACCAGACTAGGCAATTGCCAAGTACAAAAATGGCAATTAAATATTTAATTAAACTTATATAATTTAAGAGCATGATGGGTACATGAAATTGGAACTCTTAAATTAAGCCCTAGACATCAGAGTAGTCAGTTATTATTTCGCCTAAAAGAGTAATGACATTAGTATTTTTTTATAAAAACATTTAATTAATCCTCTCAATCCCCAAATAACTAGAAAGAAGGAAACTCACAGGATTTATCAAGTGAAATAGAAATAGGTAGGATTTTCATCTCAGAAAAAAAAAGGTTCAGGGAGATATAAGTGATTGAATTTGAGCTCAAAGGGAGATACCAGAGACAAAGTTATATATATTTTCTGGTCTCACTCAGTACTTCTGTGACTTTCAGGTCACCCTTGGATAATAGACTTTGTATTTGAGAACCCAGCAAAAGAATTCTCTCAACTCATATTTTCTTCCCCTCATCACATACTCAACTTTCTTTTTCTCCCTTTCTTTTTTTAATTAAACTATTTCAGTGTAATAGGTAAACATGACATTTTTACAAAGATGGCTATGTGTAGGAAAGCACTAAGAGAGAAAGTGAATGAAAAATGGTTAATTTTTTGCTTAAAACACATAACCAAAACTATTAGAATTATACGTGTGCTACAAAAAGTATAATTTAATTGGATACTTATTTTGAACCACTGCTAAGCTACAATACATGATTATTATTGGGTTGTCGGAAGTCATGATGTTATTTTTTCTGTTTTTCGTTGCAAAAATGCATCATTACTTTCCCAACAACCCAATATAGACCATACATACTGTGAGCAAACTAAAAAGATGGCCCTTTTTGAAAAGGTTAAATTCTGCTGAAAAGGGTCATGAGCAAGTTGTTTTTCTACTCTGTGGTTTTACTGCATGAAGAAGAAAGGAAACAGAGATGGAGAAGAAGATAACCATGTGACGTGAACTAGACAGATAGGCACACAGGATCTGTCACACAGTCCCCCAAAGCTGAGACCTGTTTCATAGGGTACCACGTCCAAGTGTCACATAATTGCCAAGTAGGTTTCAGAAAATACAGTTATACCTCTTCTTTGGTGTTTTTCTTTTGACACAGGCCCGTGTAATTGTTCTAAATTGGATTTTGTTTAGACTTCGACAACTAAAGTAAAATAATGACATCCTATTTCATAAAGAAGACTTGTTTTATTCAAACCTGTCAAACATGGAGCAGTAGGCCTCCAACCAAAATGATTTTTTAAATATTTTGAATGCATTACCCAAAAATTAATCAATTAATAAATAATATTTTTATTAATATGAAAAAGTTATAGCTTTTATTATTATTATTATTTATTTTAAAATTAGTTTTTGCTTCATGTCTAAAGAAAAATATATTCTCACTCTACTACCGTGTCTCTAAAACATGTGAAGTCTCAATTAAATGGAACATTCATTAGAAAGGTACTTCTCCTGAGTTAGAACTTGCACTGACATCTAAATAAGCTCCTATGTCTATATAAATCCATTTCTTTTCTGTGACAGGTCCAGAACAAGATGCTTCACAATTTTCTTATGTAATTCTCACAATGAACCTATAAAGTATAATTCCAATTTTATAATAAGGATGTTATTCAATTTAAACCCATGTAGCTAATTATTGTTGGATCTGGGATTCCTAGCACTACATTGTATATTAATGTATGCATAATGCACTTTATACCTGTCTTCTGAATATATAATTAAGGCTATATTTTCTTGTATGCATCATAAAATAATAGGTATGAATATAGTTTCCTAGTTAAAAAAAAGTATTGAATAGGAAGACAGTTAATAACGGATGCCTTCATGACAATGTTTTACATATTATTTCTTTTCACCCTGACAATTAGCAATATAAAATATTACTTTACTTATTTTTATTTATTTATTTATTTTTAAGATTTTATTGGGGAATTGGGGAAGGGGAACAGCCAAATTGTTGTCCTTCAATCTTAGTTGTGGAAGGCGCACCTAGCTCAGCTCCAAGTCCAGTCGCATCCGGCTGCCCGTGGGCAGTTCGGGGCTGCTCAGCTCAAGGTGCCGTGTTCAGTCTTAGTTGCTGGTGGGCATAGCCCACCATCCCATGAGGGAGTCGAACTGGCAACCTTGTTGTTAGGAGCACATGCTCTCAACAACTGAGCCATCCTGTCACCTTGCTCTCAGCTCAGGCACAGCTCACTGGCTCATGTGGGAATCGAACCGGAGACCCTGTTGCTCAGAGCTCATGCTCTTAACCAACTGAGGCACTCGGCTGGCCCTCTTTTTACTTTAGATATATAAAAATATCAGGGAGAGAAGTTAAACAACTTACACATAACACAGTTATCATGATGAGATTTGAATTCAGATGAGATTCAAATTCAGAGCTGCCAGGCTTCAAATCACACTGCCTTCGCATTAGCCAACAACAGTCCACTGGGAATAGGTGCCTGTTCTCAGTTTATGAATTAATAACGCCCTCTCTCTGTGGTTCATATACCCAGTGCTTCTTCAGTGTATATACAAGATCGGATTAAGTTCACGAGCTTGTTGCAACCATGTTGCTAACCTTTTTTAATATAAGGAGGGATTACTCATTATGAGTTTGTACCAACTGGACAAACAGTTAACCAAGCTTACTAGTCGAAAGTACTGCAAAGGCTGCGTGAAAAAGTTAGATAACCTGAACTTTTCATCAACAGTTCATGGCTGTCACATCACGACAATGCACCAGCTCACACAGGACTGTCTGTGAGGGAGTTTTTAGCCAATAAGCAAATAACTGTATTGGAACACCCTCCCTACTCACCTGATCTGGCCCCCAATGACTTCTTTCTGTACCCGAAGATAAAGGAAATATTGAAAGGAAGACATTTTGATAACATTCAGGACGTCAAGAGTAATATGACGACAGAAAAAGAATTCCAAAATTTCTTTGAAGGGTGGACTAGGTGTTGGTGTCAGTGCATAGCTTCCTAAGGGGAATACTTCAAAGGTGACCGTAGTGATATTCAGCAATGAGTATGTAGCACTTTTTCTAGGATGAATCCACAAACTTAATTGTCCGACCTCATATCAACAAATTTCTCTTCTCTCTTTCCTTATTTATACATGGTTAAACATTAATTCTGAGAGCGTCTGTGAGCATGTTTCCAGCAGAGATTAGCATCTTATTCAGTAGACTGAGTAAAGCAGATTGTCTACGCCAATGTGGGTAGGCATCATCCAATCTGGGGAGGGCATGAATAGATCAAAAAGGAGGAAGAGGGCCGGTTAGCTCAGTTGATTAGAGCGCAGTGCTCATAACACCAAGGTTGCCAGTTCGATCCCAACATGGGCCGCTGAACTGCGCCCTCAACAACTCGATTGAAACAACTACTTGACTTGGAGCTTATGGGTCCTGGAAAAACAAACTGTTTCTCAATGTACATAAAAAAAAAAAAAAAGGAGGAGAGGAGGATTGGCTTTCCCTCTGCTTGTGCTGGGACACGGATCAACCCTGAGACTTCTTGGTTCTTAGGCCTTCAGGCTATACTACCAGCCTTCCTGGGTCTCCAGCTTGCAGAGGGCAGACTGCAGGACTTCCTAACCTTCAAAATTGGGTGAGTCATACCTTTTAATGAAATCTATCATTCACATAATTACCAGGGGCTTCAAAAAATATATATACAAGTGGACACTTTGGTCGATGTTGCTCAAGCAGTAGTTTGCTGGAAAAAAGCTTATTTGTTCATTCATTCATTCAAAATATATTTTGAAAGTGCCATTATAGAGATTTAATGACTAGCAGAAGAAAGGAATAATTTAAAAGCAGTAACAAAGCTGTGTGCAGGGAACTATATAATACAATATGATGCTCTGTGGAAGTCCATAGTGAGAAAACCTAACTTAGACTCGTTTGTTCAGGCAGCAGGGGAAAAAAAAACAACAACAACAAAAAAACACACACTTGTGAATTCCATGGGAATCAACACACTAAAAATACATTACCAAAAAAAAAAAAAAAAAAGGAAAAAAAAGAAAAGAAGCCTCAGAGCCTGATTCCATCATAGATATGGTTATAATTTGGGTTAGAGGTGTTCCCATGGGCACACAGTGATTTAGTGCAATGTACTCACTTAAAACATAAATGTTCAACAAAGTGGGTGTTTTCTTTGTCCCTTAGCAGCAGTGCTCTAACAAAAGTCTGCTGTTGAAGCAATAAATTATGAAAGGGGAAAAGGTATCATGTATCTCACAGACCAGCAGGAATAGGTGTTAGGTCATACAAGCAGTTTCTAACTTAAACAAGATGAGTTCCAAAAAAGAATGCCTGAGTCTATCTCCTTTTTGCTCGGAATAGTTTTGGGATCCAGAAACGATTCATTCGTAGGCTAATCCTGAAGTACTTGTAGACTAGAAGGAAAACACCATTTATAACAATGTTCCTAAAACTGCCTTCGCAGGTTGAATTCTGGTGCTGAAGGGATGGGTCTTCACCCAATAAAGTGGTCAGAGAGCAAGGATCTATTCGTGACAGCAGTCATCAGTTACCAGTTCTAGAAGTAGTATTTTCCATTCACTCTACCCTCATGTTTTATAAAGGTACTGCCCTTGCCCCAGGGAAAATCCTCAGCCCTGAATGCTTTTCTTCCTTTTTTTTTTTAGACAAAGGCCTAGAAATTTGTTAACTTGCTTGTCTTTCCTCCCTATCAGTTGTTACTTTTGGTTCAAGTCACACTCTCTTCTCCAGCCCTTAGTTTCAGGAAAATGAGTACATATTTTGCATTCCAGGTTTGCACCCATCCCTAAATCTGGTTTTTGAGATTGCGAGATTTTCATAAAAATATTTTACTTTCAAACAGCAAATATACAGAGAATACACATACACACACAGTCATTAAAACGAAATAAAACAAAACGACTGTTCCTAGAATGTAAATGGTGTTAGAACATGGTCTAGCTTTAGACTTCAAGACAGCTCAGATTATTGCCCTAACCTGGAATTTCTACTCTCTAAGTCCGTGTGTGCCTGTCATTTTCTGAGTCTGCTGATGAGATGGGTCACACTAACCAAGCTGGATCAAGCTGTCCTTTTCCAGAAGATTGGTAAGAAATTTCCTCTCTGTTTTCATTATCAGAACAGAGATGGGATCACTCGTCCCTCTTGCCCTTCATCCAACCCCCAACAGTCATCTCCAACAACAAGGGCCCCTAGGGAAGGGCAAGAAAATGTGGGAGCACTATAATCAGAAGCAATGGAGGTGTAAAGCAAAAAGGGCATCCTTAAGTGCTCTTGAATTCTGCAGAGGTTAAACAGGGACAGAGGAAGAAAGCAAAGGTAGGAAGTGAAGTTTCTAAAGTAACCCATGATGCACCCTGCACACATGAGGAGTTTAAGAAGAGTGTATGTACCTAAATCATGGACAGCATGTATAAATATACATTAAACAACTATCTGTTGAGTTTATATTGTGAGCTAAACACTATGCTAGGCACACAGGATATATCCAAAACCCCACACTCACGGAGCTTATGTTAGCCATATACAAAATAAACTATGAATTTGTATTTAGTTACTATGACTACATATAGTTAGAAAAGTATATAGTTCACTGGAAGGTGATAAATGCAATATAAAAAAAGGAATCAAGTAAAGGACAGCAGGCGTGTAAGAGTGGGGAAGGGGCTGTAGTTTAACTAGGGTCAGTGGGGAGGCGTCATGCAATTCTTTGAAACAAAGTACTGGAAGAAGTGAGTGACGCCTGATATAATTTTGCCACAGAAATAATTTAATACATTGTTTATATAAATACTATATAAAAGAAAAATAAGCAGATGAAAAAGATATTAATTTTTAAAGTTCATCTTCATCTTAATATCCAGATGTCCTCAAACTTCAACTATACTTGAAGCAACTTCATCTTATAAGCAAATTACAGATAGATTTTGTATAAGAGAAAAAAAAATTAAATGGAAAGACAATATGAGTATATTTCCTGGTGTGTCTAGAAAATATTTCTTAAGTCGTAGTAATTGAAAATCTGCAGAGGACTGATTGGAACTACGCAAATAACAAAATTACATCTGCTCATTTTTCTTCACGAGCAGAAGAAAAAGCATCTTTTTTTTCCCATAATGCAAAACCTCCTTCTGAGATAATTGAATTAATTTACTTGAAATTTGGCTGCATATTAGCTTATATTTTCCACGTGAGCATAATTTTAGGAACAACAACAACAAAAAAATGCTCTTAGCCATTTAAGCAACTTTCAATCAGTTTTAAAGTTAAACCAAACAACGGGCATTAAAACAGAGTATGATTATGAATTTCTTTATAAGCCTCTTTTATGGGCTTTCTAAATCGTGTTCTCAAATTTATCTACACTGCTCTGGATGAAAATGACTATAAAATTAAAGACCATTTTAATGAGATTTCAGAAAAATGCCTTTCATCATTTTTCCAACATGGAAAGTAGTTTAATGCTCTCTACACAGTTAATCTTAAATGAATATTTCTACATGGAAAAGCATGCCCCACACAGTGCCATTTTAAAACTATATCTGTAATAGAAAACCTATAATACAAATGAATGTAGGAATGATTTAATCTTCTTTCTCTTGCCAGGCTCCAGTTTCTAAAAGGATTCTGATTTGCCCCAACTTTACTTTGGATTAGGATGGGGAGAGAACAGCGTAACAGTTAGTTCCAGCAGGCAATCCTAGACACCAATACTAGAGTATGTAGTTTCCATAGCTATAAAAGAAATGAGTATGAAACAATAAGTGGTTTAATTCATTCTATTCAAAAGCATTTGTTGAGTACCAAGGGGGTGGCATCAAGGACTTCACTATGTACTACAAACAAAGACAAATAATTTCCCTCCCCAGCCCCCACGGAGCTCTAGTGTGAATTTCAGTTCTTTGGTCATTGTGTCCATGCATTTCATAGGACAAAATTATTCTCTGGGATATCCCTGTAGCTTTGTGATGGCAAAATACAATTCCCTACTACAGGAGAAGTGAATAATATTTCCAAGTTTCTAGACCCGTGATTGATGCTACTACTATCTTTTTTTTTTTTTTCCTGTGGGGACATAAAAGCACCATAGAAATACTTAACTTCTCTGTAGCACATGCTCTTTTGACCATTTTCTCCTTTCTTACTGTCCTACCTATCCATCAGGTCTCTTTGTCTGCCTTCTCATGATAATACATGCATATCTCTTAGAAAAGATGTTATTTTATTATTTACATATTTTAAACCCGAACTTCAAGCTACTTGAGGGCAGAAACTACACTCTTTGTCAGCTTGTTCCCACCATCTAATACAATGCCTGTCATTCTGAAGGGATGTAGTATTTGTTGAATAAATTAATGAATCCTTATTTCCAACATGTGAATTTGCAAATATGCTCATATCTGTATACCCGTACTCAGAAGATATTATAATCAGTATTAACCAGATTTGATAATTGGTCATTCTCAGAAATGTGTGAAAACTAATGATACTTGACATGGGTGTTATAGGAATTGGGAATTATAGAGTTGCAAGGAAAGAGATCTCACCTTGAAAGCTAAATTGTAAAACCAACTCACAATGAATCAGACAGCAGGTGTACAAAATGAACTGTGAAAAGAAGGTGGCTCTGAAACTCACAGCCAGCCATGTAGTGTATCTCGTATAACTACATTAACACAATGACTGAGCACAAAATGTACAAGTGTGCGTGTAAGTGCAGGTAGTGTGACTTGGAATACAGCTCTGTAAATGAGTATTTACAGAGACAAATGCCAATAGCATTTACGCCAGCACTTTCCAGGCAAGGAGGTACTTCAGCCAAAGGATTTCATGGCATCAGGCTGTCTTAGACTAATGTCATTATAAATTAAATTATCCACTACTACTTAGCATGAGGCTCTTATCAATTGAATGTTTTCAATATACAGATAGGTATGCTTACCAAACAACTTGTGATTCTCATATAGACTTGACTGGACTTTGAGTCTTTTTAATACCTATGACAATATAGTGAGGGAAACCCCTGAAAGTACGAGCACACAGGGTTTTTCTCCTCCTTGTGTGTGTTTTTGCTATATAAGTAGGTCTCTCTGGGACTGAATACCCCAGGCAACAAAGCACGAGGCACCTGAACAGATCCAGTTTCTTCCCTCAGACCACCTGCAGAAACTGACTACTACCGAATGCTGTAACTTGACCTTTCTGTTACATAGATGTGTAATTTTAATTAGCAATCACAAATGATGCTTAACACCATAAACCTACAGTACAAAATGTTTCATCTTGTGCTTTTTTTTTTTTTTTTCAAATTGACCTGGATGTATTCTAAGATTAGCTTCTCCATGAAATCATTTCTGACTACCTCTTTACAATCCTTACAGTCATTATCTTGCCTTAATCTATTCTGGTATCCTGTCAAGACAGACTTGGCCAAATTTCTTGAATACTGCATATCATGCCCAAAACTCAAGCACAGATAATTTAATGATAAAATATATTCAAGAATTTATATGCACAAATGCATATATGGTTAATGAAATCATTAAGCATGGTTAATTTGCCCTAGTTTCAAATAATCACTAATTTTTACTTTCAGAAATATTCTCAATAAAGTCTAGACATATTCTTAGCCTTTGAGATGATTAATATTACAGTGAGTCTACAAATTAGAGTTGAAAATTACTGAAAGGCAAATTTAAATAATATATTTTTATGAACAGAAGTCAATTAAGCAGCCACTTATACTCAAGTAGGACTTTAAAAGGCCTATTATAGTTTTAAAACCCTGAAACATCATCACATATTTAATAAATCAGAATTGAATGATATGTTTCATTATTTACTATTTAACTTTCTCTGATTAACAAATGGAAATATCAGAATTTGTTTTGAGGAAACACCCTTTGGCTGTTTATCCAGTTAGCTAATAATATCCATTATAGTCTCTCACCGATTCTGAAAAGTTTGTTTCAATGTAAGAAAAATATTTCCAGGGTTTGTTGCAAGAAATAGAAAGAAAACTCCAGCCTTAAGACTAGATGATATATTCCAGAATCTTTATCCCACATCAGTATGTATATAATTACAATGGTCTCTGTGAGGGAATTTTACTACTCTTTTGTTTCTTGGACAGTGGCTATTTTCAAAGATATATATAATGGAAAAAAGCTGTAGAATACATTAGTATGAAGAGTCAGATAGGCGAACATGGACAGTAACACAGACTGGGAAAGAAAAAGATCAGCTAGGTATAATGGGCCAGACACGGGATTGTTTTCCAATAAACTTAAACTTTGTTGATGTATTTTCATTATTAGCTTATTCATTGGTTTATTAATCAAGTTATTTATTAGTTTAATAATTCATTCATTACTTTATTAATTAACATATCCATAGTGTAACTCACTCATTAGCTCATTAATCAACATATACATAATTTTAAGCCCATGTGCCTGGCATTGTGCTTGGCACTGGTGGTAGAATGCTACCTACGCTTCCCCTGGCTTTAAAGAGATTACGCTGTAATTAAGGAGAACATGGTATCACAAATATTACTACGGTTCAAACTAAAAAGTATTAGTTGCTCTAATTGGAGATATTTGGGAGAGGTAGCTATCTATCTTCCAACTCTGAAAATAGGAGAGGTATCGAGAAATCTTCCCAGGGGAAGACATGAGCTGAAATATAAGGGATGCTTGCGTATTAGCCAGGCAGCAAGGATGGGGAGTAGGGTGAAAAGAGGTCAGGAAGGTAGAAAATGGCAAGAATGCTGCAGGCAAAACAAAGAGTATATGCAGAGGCCTCTAGTAAATAAGAATATGGCATACTGGGGAAAACTCCAAGAAAA
>NW_017731587.1:1133965-1161798 GCF_001890085.2 Hipposideros armiger
CAAAACTTGGAATCAACATATTTTGGCAATATAAAACCTGAACAATCAGGAACAACCAGTTTGAAATACTCTTGCCATGTGAACAGGTAGCTGCAAGCTGTCCCACCTCCTTCCAGGAATCAGTAAAGGGCCAGTTGAGTTGTATGTCCAGAGCCTAATGACAGCAAGCCAATAGAATTTCACCACACTCTCTCAGTTTCATTCGCTTTATATCAGATATGCCAAGTACTTCCAGGCACTCCTGTTTCATAGCCTGTCCTAAATTCTCTATTTTGGGAGACCAGGCTGCTCACCCAATATCCCCTAGACACCTCCTTCCCTCCGTCCCTAACACACACACACACACACACACACACACACACACACACACACACACACACACATATCCAGGGACCTTGGAACTTGGTGGGAAAGCCTGTCCTGAACTCTTGCCATTTGGCAAAGGGTTACTTTCTCCTTCATTTTCACCACTCCTCACTTTTCATGGGCTTTTCTTGCAGGTTTTCAACAAAGTTCAAAGAATGTCTCAGCTCCATGTCAGGTAGCACCACTTCCATGCTGTAATCTTTAATCCTTCTAACCTCTCAAGGGTGTTCAAAACCTTGCTCTGAATAAACAAATAAATCTCTCATTAGAACTGGAATTATGGTAACAACTCTGCATCCAATATTCCCTTGCTGTTGTATCCTCCTAAGTTACTTCCTCCTAGGACAAAGTTTTTGGCATAGTGAGCTATATAAGTTGGTTGAAATTTTATGCAAAAGTTTAGCTTCATAAAGGAGTCTACCCAACCCTCTCCCCCATTACAAACCACTGTCAGAGCTCTCTCTCTCTTACACTGAAGCTCCCAATAGGCACCTGTTATTGGTTAACTTGCATCTCTATAAAAAAAGCTGTTCAAGTCCTAACCCCCAGTACTTCAGAATATAACCTTTTTTAAGAAACAGGGTTACTTCAGATGTGAAATGTCAAATTAACATGGGTGGGCCCCTAATGCAATATGACCGGTAGCCTCATAAGAAAATGTGAGGATAAAGACACACAGGGAAAAAGTCATGTGATGGCAATGGGAGAGAACAGACTTATGCAGGTATCAGCCAAGGAACTCCACACAATGCCAGCAAACCACAGGAACAGGCAAGGAAGAAGTCCCCTGTGGGTTTCACAGGGAGCATGGCTAGGAGGACAACTGGACTTCAGACTGCTTACCTCCAGAACTGTGACACAATCAATTTTTGTATTTTAAGCCACCTAATTTGTGGTACTTTATTATCGCAGCCGTAGGAAACGACTACAAGAATATGAATGTGTTTGCTTCGGAAATTGCAAGAAAATGTCATTCTACATGTCTTAATTCAAGAAGGCTCTTTATAACCTGAATGTTTTAGTGATAATGATTATATTTACACAATTCAAAAAGCATGGTCATCTAGTACTCATTACTACTCTTATCATTGACAATGGGGTATCCTCTTCTCTGATATGGCTTTCATAATTCATTTATAAAATCAATAAATGCAGTTAGAACTCCTCTAAATATGGGAAGATACAAGGATCAATGAGAAATTGCAACTACCTCAACAAGCTGAATCTGAATGGAAATGACCACTGCACTTCAATATTAACTTTAGACAGATATTCATGTTACAGGAGGATTTATTTATTCCTAATTTGTAAGTCTTCTCAGGGGCAGATGTGGATCAAAAGTTTTCTTGGCATTTCTAGAGATGATTATATTCTTTTCCCTTCGGACTTTTTAAATTAAAAGAATATAGTAATTGAAGGAAACATTGAATACTCTACCATAAATCTAAAAATAAATGTTATCTGGCAGTGGTGTTTTAATCTTTAATATGCTGCTACAGCCACTGTATTAATTTTAAGACATGTCAACATTTATATCAATAAGTCTAACTGGTCTGTCTCAGTCTGTAATTTTGTTCTTGCTTGTTTGCTTTTTGCTTTGTGTTTTTTTTTGATTTTGTTGTTGTTGTTATTCTCTTGGTTTTTGGTGTTAAATGGTCAAGACTTTTTGCTATCAGTTTTATCTAGCTTCACAAAAATAAATTAAAAGTGTAACTAGCGCAAGAAATATCACTTCATAAAGATTTGATAGAACTCATAAATTCCTTAACTTGGTTCGTCATGGAGGAAATTCTTTGATGCGGTTTCAATTTTTTCCAAGGATTTTTATCCCCCAGATTGCCTCCCACTTCTTGTGCAATGTTGGCCATTTATATTTTCCCGGAAGAGCATTCACAGATTTCATATGTACAACTAAGATTTTCAAATATATAACTACTGTTTTGTTATTTTAATTTTTCATATATCTAATTGTAGCCCCTTTCTAATTCTCAGTGTTGTATATTTGAGATTTTCAACTTTGTCCTATATTACCATTGCCCAGAAATTGTTGATCTTTTAAAGAACAAGCTCATATTTGCTTATTACTTCACATTTTCACTATAGCCTACTTTATTAACATTTTTTTTCTTTTTACTTCCATTAAATTAATTAGTTTATTTTATTGCTCCTTTCCTGGCTCCTCCGATTGGATGATTACTTAGATTCTTACAATACAGAACAAAAATGACAACTAACTTAAGCTTGTAAAATCTCTATTATCCACAGAAATGATCCCTTGTTATGTAAGATAATCAAGAATTGATTAAACCACATTATATTTACTACCTATATTCTGAAATCTAATGCCTAATGAAATATTCAATGCTCTATTGAATTACCTATTTAAATATCATTTGGAACAGACAGGGCAAATCTATAATGGCAATGAAAGAACACTGGCTGAGTATTTTCAGCCTAGAAATCAATTATTTTTCAGATGGCAGTGGGTGATACAGTTAAGAGGTTGAAAGTTGACCACATATTTGTAAAACCTGACAGTGTAAATCACTGAGCAATGGCCCATCTGCTTTGCCTGTGAAAATATACCATAATTCAAAAGAAAAACCACCATCATAATGCTGATTTATTAAACCTGGTCTTAAAAAAGTTACTTGTGTGAAGTATTGGATTTTAATAAATTTGGCAATACGAATAAAAGTGAGTTTAAGGCTGTGCAATAAGTTCACTACATCTATTGCTAGGAAGAGTAGGATTAAGTATTGCTTTAATTTTCACATTATGTAACTATTATCTAAAAGCATGGATTGAAGTGATATCAAAATCATATTATAATTAATGGATTGAGACATTTAAAAAGGCTTTCTACAGCAATTTCTTCTTGAAAGCAACTCTTAGCTCAGTAGTGCAAACCCACTGATAATCTTTCTAACAAAATTCTACGGCATGAGTTCAGTAAACTCAGTAACTGACATAAAAAATAAACTTGGAATTAGATACTCTCTATTAGATCTAATTCAAAGTATTTTACTTCTATATGTAAAGGTAATTTGAATTAATTATTTTCCGGATATGAAAGATACATATCAAGGGTGTTTTTTCCACACCTCGGTTTATTTCTGCAGAAATACTGTTGTATAGATATAAAGTCAAACATCTGAAGTTCAAATACAGCTCCTGCACTATTTGAGTGACCTTAAAATTGCCTCTGAGTTTCATTTTCCTCATTTTGTAGACTTCAGTTGAAGACAAACTGTGACAACATTTGTAAAGAACTAAGAAGAGTGCTTGGCACATGTAAGTAACTCAAGATATTGCTATCAAGAAAGAAAAAAAAATCAATAGTATTCCATCATTTTATAAACAGGAAATATAACCATTTGTATGTACATCTCATATACAATTTGATATTAATCCTACAAAGAACTGTACTCAAAGTTTCACAATCTTATAAGGCAATGTTCTCTAGCCTCAAATATAATCATATATCATTTACACTATTGCTTACTAATATTTTTCTAAATCATTTTTTCTCTATCCTCACCTAGAACACTATTTTGATGTGCTATTTAAATGTACTCTTCATAGTCCATTAAATTTAAACATAAAAATGAATATACAGGGATGGATTTAATAATTATCTCTGACATCCTAGAATCATCCTGTGGCTGGACAGTGTGCTTCACTTTTATAATTACTGTTTTGAAGTTACTTAATGATATCTATCTCCAGATTATTATTATTATTATTATTATTTTTAGTTTTTAAAGATTTTATTGGAGAATTGGGGGACAGAACAGTGTTGGGGAATCGGGGAAGGGTAACAGACAAGTTGCTGTCCTTTTGTTCTTCAGTCTAGTTGTGAAGGACATTGCTTCACTGGCCCATGTTGGTATTGTGATCATTGCACTCTTCCCAGCTGAGGCAGAGCAGTCGCCAGCCATTAGATGGCCGCTCACGGTGGCTCACAGCACCTCACGGCAGTTCACGCTGGCTGCCAGCCAGCCCCACTGCGGCTTACACCATTGTCGGCGACTCATGTTAGCCCAGCTCCAGGTCGAGCTGTTGTTCACCATCTTAGCTGTAGAGGGCGCAACGTCACTGGCCCATGTGGGATCCAAACCGGTGGCCCTGCTGCTCAAAGCTCGCGCTCCCAAGCCAACTCTTAACCAACGAGCCACTCAGCCGGCCCGATCTCCAGATTATTTACCTAATAAAAATTTCTAACAATATGAAAAATTTTAACAATTTACAAAGCAGTAGTTTTATGAACGTTGAATGTGTTGAAAAAAAATCTAGGTTACTGATTTTAAAGTTAAGTAGAAAATCTAACAGAAGCTTATGATACCCAAAAGCTTCTAAAATATATTAATGAATATGAGCACTTCATGCAACTAATATAAATACACTTGTTAGTTTCAGTGTTTGGACATAAGTATAACTGATGATATGAAAGTGATTAGGGCTGGCCGAGTGGCGCGTTGGATGGGAGCTGGCTTGGGACGCCAGAGGGCCCCGGTTCGGATCCCACATATGAGAGCCAGTGACACTGCCCTCTACAAAAAAAAAAAAAAGAAAAAAAAAGTGATTAAAACCTGCTACTACCACAAAGGAGCATCACCAGGTTAAGTTTACTTATTGGTGAGACTGAGCCAAGCAAATTCCCTTTCTTTCAGGGTTTGAAACGCAACAAGGAGCAATTTCTGTACATCAGAGAGAACTTTGTAATGAAAATAGCATATACATCTCAAAAGGAAAATTTTTTATTTGTCAAATATTCTCTAAACTATCTATGAGAACACTTGTTTTTTTTCCTACCTATGTAAATTAACAGAAAAAAAATAGTTGTTCCTAAAAACACATGATGCCAGGTATATTTATATAATATTACGGATGGTGAAAGATCTACTTTGGTGCATTTTATTGATATTAGATTAAAAAATCATTGAAATATTCCCTATTTTGAAATATAATTATTGAGAATCAGAATTCTGTCAACCACATGGTTTACATAATCTAATACTTTGAAATCACTGCCAACATTTCTTGTGGAATTTAAGCCTCTACATTCGAGCTAACAGTTAAACATAGTTTAAAAACCTGTCATATTAGTAAAAATATTTTGGAGCTATATATGGCATGTATGATGTGTCTGATTTTCCTACAATTAAGGGAAAAAAACTGANAAAACTCCAGGAACAACAAAATAAAGCTATCTGGTACCCACCCATATTTCATAATGTATTTTCCATCCCAGAGAAAAATTAATGCCAAACAATATACTATTTTATATTTCTTGGGGAATTTAATTTTAAATGTCCCATTTTCCAGTTAACTCTTTGGAAATAGAACCTACTGTACCTGTGTAAACAAACGATTGTTGATCAAAGATGCTGGGAATTTGGGTACATTTTTCAAGATCTAAGTGCCCTGAAGAGGCCTTACGTGTGACAGGGGTTTAATAGACATTGTTTAACAAGTACATGACTTGTTTTACATGGTCTCTTAAGATTAAGCATATGTGATGACTACGTTAAGGGAAGGTAAACAGGTGCTACTAGAGTCACTGGAAAAGCTTCAGAAAGTCTGATCTGTGAAGTTATTTTCAAAAAGAAAATGAAATTTTTCCCTTAAGAAATCAGGAAGCGATGAAGCAGGGATAACTCTTGTATCTCAAGGGCCCTTCACACTGATATTCAATTGCATCTAAAAGGTATCCACTTACTAGGAAGCTTGACCTTAATTCACAAGGAAAGCTCCTCTTGTACTTAGTTCACAATCTGCCACAGTTTATTTTATGTTCTTTGAAAAGCAGAAAAACAATTAAATACTCCCATCTTGCCAATGTTGTTCTAAAGAGAAAATCAAATCTGAGCTCCCTCTAGAAATGCTAAGTGACTTACAGCAATAAATACTCCAAACTTTTTACAAAGCCCTCATTCAAATACATAGTTCTAAGTTTATAGAGTAAAATCAAACTTATTCAAAGTAACTATTGTAATTTCACATCTCTGATACAATTCACAAAATCAATGCAGGATGATTTCAGCAATTTTTTCAAGAACGTTTTTACTTTACATCAAAATTTTGAAGAAGGTATATATATATATATATATTCACAGTTTATATATGTATCCAAATCAGAAGTTTTATAAAATAAAGCTTTCAAATTACATGTAAATTGAATTTGTCTAATTGCATAAATTTATCTTCTCAGCAAAGAATAAACCTAGATAGGCATATTTCCTTTTTCTTTCTGCCCCCATCCAAAAGGTATCAACAAGAGGTAGATAACTGTGGATAAGAGTGAAAAAAACAAGTTCAACAAAGAGGTGTTGCTGGTTCAGCTTACTTTCTCCACCAAAATGTATGAGGAATGGGCACCAGAGTAAAATTTTCATCCCATATTGCAAGGTAAGAGGCTCCTTTGACAACATGACTTTCAGATGCAAAAAAAAGAACATTTGTGTAAATTTATCCAACTGATAAGGTTCTTCTCATGAAATAAAAATTCTATTCATCAATAATATAGTAGCATTACGTTATTTAGATGAAGAGGACATGTGGGAAAAGCTTTTGAGGGAATATCTAGATAAATACATTCAAGTAAAAAAAACCAAAACAACAAAGCAAACTCATAATCTATTTGGTAGAGCATAAAACACAGCAAAGGGTAAGTATTAGAGGAGTTCTGCAAACTCAGGAGGAATGCTCCACTGGAAGACATTCCAGGTAAAAAAAAGGGAAAATTAAATCTGTGCATGTCAATACAAAACACATGCTGATCTAATTTAGACCATGGGCCATGAGGCTGAGATCTCAGTGTTAAAGTCTATGAGTTATAAACAAGGTAAATATATGAACAGGAAATTAAATTGAGCTCACCCTGTCTGCTTTCCCTTAAATAGCTAACATTTTTTTGTTTATTTTTATTTTATTTTTTATATCTGTGCTTTCAGGTTTAGCCGGTACAAAAGATTTAGATGTAACCAGATGATAACTACATACTAAACATTAAAGCTGGCAGATTAGTTTGATACTATCAATATTACATAACATTCATTAAACAGACGCAGTAGACATCTTAGTTTGCCTAGTCTCTTCCTACAGAGAAGCGGTTCTGTATTCCATTCCAACTTTGGCGGCATTGCCAACAGAGGTGTCTTACAACCCCTGCCACATGGCCCAGTGTCTCATCCAAGAGATGAAACATGACCACAGGAGTGTCAGTCAAAACCTTTTTCAAGGATTAATAGAGACACCCAAGTAATTCCTTCTGAGATTGAGGACTTAGAATATTATATGCATGTAACAGTGCAGGGACCATCTTTTCCACTGATACAGAGTTGCACAGAGAATTAAGTGAACCCTGAGGAAACCAGAACCACAAAATGGAGACAAATCCTTATAGCAAAATAAAGCGCCTGGGTTTAATTGTGCCCCATCTAGTTAATCCCAGGAATTGTCAGTTATGGGAGTTAGTAAAATCTCCTTTGTGTTTTTAGACAAGTTTAGATTAGGTTTCAATTACTTACAAACAAAAGACTGTCATAAATACTAAACAAAAAAGGGATTTCAGTTAATTTGCATTTATCCACTCACATCTCACTGTACCACCTAGGGTTTCTCATTCAAAGAACAGAACCAACTTTTGCCCTAGGGATTTTTCTAATCCAACACACACAAATATTTTAAATTATCACATTATCCCAACCTAATCATTAGTACCTTTGGAGGGGGGGGGGGGAAGAGCCATTATCTTATTCACTAATTCCCCACGTTTAATCTATGGTTCTATATGTACTTGAACACAAGCAATTTTTAATAGCGGACAAAAATCTATTATTAATAATCAAGATATCAATTACATGAAGTATCACACATAGCAGGCTTATTTTATGAACCCATCTAAGTATTATTGGAACAAACTTTTTCAAAAATAGCATTTAAGCCAATTTTTGTATTATATGGCATAGTACTTCAAAAATTCAGCCATGCCACATCAATACACATGATGATCTATGATGTGGCCCAAAACAAAGCAATCACAAATACCAACCACTTACCAGTCTCTGAGGCATGATTGATTAAGACTTTCATAAAACAACTATTATCATCTCCATTTGCAGCAGTTAAGTCAAATAGTCCCTCTCATGGCAGGTTTCAAAGATGCAACAAACCCGAGAAAGCGATGCATACTCACAAATTATAAAGCATGTCAGCCATGTTGCTACGGTAGTACAAAGCATTTCTGTAGGCGCTTTCAGCTTCAGAAATTTTGCTCTGACTCTTCAGAACATTTCCAAGGTTACCCCATGCTGCAAAGAAGAAAAAGAAGTATTCAGGCTGAGCGTCAATCCAATTATACATGACACAGTATCAGGCCATCAGGAAGTACCATGGGGAGAGAAAACCTTCATGAAACATTTTTAAGAAGGAAAATTTATTTCCTTTGTACTCTTACATTTCATCAAACCAGGAGATTAAATACAACCAAAGCCTTACAAA
This sequence comes from Hipposideros armiger, assembly GCF_001890085.2. Taxonomy (NCBI): domain Eukaryota; kingdom Metazoa; phylum Chordata; class Mammalia; order Chiroptera; family Hipposideridae; genus Hipposideros; species Hipposideros armiger. Next base: position 1,142,837 of record NW_017731587.1, read on the forward strand.
ATTTAAAGTAATTATTATGTCTTAAAGCTGATATACATATACTGTTCATCGTAAGGCCAAGAACAATGTTATCTTAAGATCACCTACAAAGGCTTCATGCTCTTTCAAATTTCAGTAGGGGTCTTCATGGCCTGAAATTATTGTAGACTTACTGAACCAGAAACTGTAAGAAGTCATCTTAAAATAAACAAAGATTTCATTCAAATATTGAAAAAACTGATAAATGACATGGAAGAACTAGGGATGAAAAGCAAGATAACTAAACAAGATCAAAGCTATATAATGGGCTTAATAGTCACTGGAACGTATCAGTAAAACATTATGCTTCTTAAAACAGTTGAGTATATATGGTTTATTGAGATGTTCTTTTATACCCTTCCTGCTAATAAATGTGTCTGTGTGAAAACTGGTATCTCAGCATTTCTACACATAATCATGCTTTAAAAAATCTATTATTTTCTGTGTGCTGTGTTTTTAAAACCATCCCAATTAATCATGATTTCTCAACATTAAAAAGAATAAAGTCATGGCATCAACAGCTGCCCGTGCAGCATGGCTCTCTAGTAGAACTCGCTCTCAAACTGGGATGCTTCTCTTGTCTTCTTTCCTTCCCACAAAGAGATGAAGTGTCAAGTCCTGAGGCCAATGTTCCTCCCAGTCTAGAAGACATGGATTGGAAGAAGGTCTATGTGCATCAAGATATAGTTATTTGGGTATTACGGGCTACCTGAAGAATGAAAGGGGTGTTGAAGTATCAATGTTTTAGTGCATAATAAAGTATAGAATGTTTCACTCCCATATGTGCCTGTGTGTTCTATAATTTAACTCACTGTGCCTCGGTTTACTCATCTGTAAAATGGGGAAATAATTAGTATCGCATGGGCTTCGTGATGAGGATTAAAGTAGTTCACATATGTAGGATATTTAAGACAGTGGCTAACACATGGTAAACACTCAATAAATATTTGCTACTATCAATATTATTGTAGTTGAGATTCTTTGTAATTTACAATTTCAAACATTGATTACAGAAACGTCAAATATTAACACACTTTAGGCCCTTATATTATCTACAGAGAATAATAATCTTTTGTATTTGGAAAGTCAAACATCTCCTTTTGCTGCTGACTGAAAACAGACGAAAAGAATTTATCCAACACCAGATAATGTCACATACTGTGCCCCACACCTGAAATAAATCAGGTGAGTTCTCAACAGTCCTGTACATAGATATCATGCCTATTCTGTGGATGAAGAAACAGACACAGAGACACTAAAAAACTTGCCAAGTTAATACTGAAGTATTAATTAGAACAGGAATTCCAACCCAAGGCTGGCTCGATCCTCTACCTAACACCTTCAAACCACAGTTTGTCTTTCACTGCAAAGCAACATTCACACAGTATGAATTAGGCCTTGGTATTATGCGTTAATAGGAAATTGACTCTTTAAATGGAAAGATAATTTTAGTATATGTGCTGCCAAAGCGAGCACTAAATGGAAAGATAAAAGTTACTTTAAAATATTGTCAAATTCAAATACTGAATGCAACATGAAATACAAAGTAGGAAAAACAAATAATAAAATAAATGACTTCAAACTTAAGAGGCATAACGCCACATATATTTTACATATATAGCCCCCAAATTAATAAAGTATGACTATATGGAACTTCTAACAACCAGGCTATTTATCAACCCACCTCACCTCTCCCAAAGTTCTGCTTTGCTTGTGGCATTAGTTAATGAAAATATATTTACACTGGGATCACTCCAAAGAAATGCACCCAAATATTATTTTAAGCACCAGGAAAACATTATTATAATGCTATCCGATCTAAATCATAGTCTTTTAACATAGATGCTTAAAAAAAATTATAGCAAGGAATTAATCTTGAATATTTCAAGGAGTATTTCCAGAGAAACTGGTTGACATTTTTCTCAGATGCCTATATCTTAATTAAATAATTAACGTGTTTCTCTTGATAATAGTCAAGAGACATAAAGTTATGTCTCAAATATATCACTCATTTGCTTGTTTGTTCATTTACTCATTCATAAATGTATTCATTTGCTAAACAGACAGGTATTTGTAACAAACCTATTTTCTGCTAGTACTTCACTGGGGGCTGGGCACTTAGAAATGTACAAGTTTCCACCACCTGGAGCTTACACGTATGTGCGAAGTGGGGAGAGAAGTAGGGCGGGCATGGAGAGCCATGCAATAGAATAAATGAATTAACTTCAGATAGTGCTAAGTGCTCCAACTAACAGAAAACAAGGTTAAGATGGCGTGGATGAAGCTAATTTAGATAGAGATCATTTATAAACAGGGAAATGTGTGTGATTTCTATGGAATAAAGGGTAAAGAGCCAGCCATGCAAAGATTGATGATTCCAGGTAAGGGAAATAGTGAGAGCAAGGGACATAAAGCAAGAATGAATTTGATTTTCCAAGAACAAAAAGACCAGCCAGATATGGCTGCAAAAGGAAAGGGAAAGCCATGATGAAGTCACAGAGATACGAAGAGGTCCTATGGGGCCTGGCGGCCATAATAAGTCTGGGGGTTACTTTATTTGCAGTGGGTAGAGGAAGGCTTTCAGAGAGGAGTTTTGCACTTACAACTTAACAGTTTTGAAAAGATCACCCTGCCTCCTCTGTGGAGGAAGGACTCACTGCCAGGGAATAAAAGAATGAACTGAGAGGCCAGGCAAAAGGTATCTGCTTTGAATGTACAGACAAGATTAGGTCAGCTTCAGGGCTGGCTGACTGGCTCAGTTGGTTAAGAGCTCGCTCAAAAGTGTGAGCTCTGAGCAACAGCAGTTCGAGTCCCGGCCCAAGCTGAGCAGCCACTGAGCTGCCAACAGGTGGCAGGATGGCTCAGCTTAAAAAAAAAAAAAAAAAAGATTAGGGCGGCTTCCACGGGCCAGGCAACAGAGGAGATGGCTATTTCAAAGTGAGACGACAATTAAGAAACTTAAAATCATTGGCAAGGTTATCTGTGGCAAAGCCACAATGTGAAAGTATGTTTCGTGTGTGTGTGTGTTTTTTTTTGTTTGTTTGTTTTTTTCTAAGTGGCAATTTCTCACATCTTTAAGTCATTGTCTGGGTGACTGGGAAAAATAAAAAGAAAATTCCCAAATTAAGCATATATTTTACAAACAATTTTAATTACTTGTGGGTGACAGAGGGAGGGAGGGAGGGAGGAAAGAAAAGAAGGAGGGAGAGAGAGAGGGAAGTCTTTGATGTCCAGAGCTGATCTGACATTCACCAACTGGGGTTTTTGTTCTATTGTACGTACACAATCTTATAGAATACCAGATTGAGACAAGATTTCTGAGACCATGATAAAATGAGACAAAAGCAAGACTACTTGATAATTTTACTAAACACGAAAAAGTAAAAGGTCACTGTACAACTTAAAATACCAAACATCCCCCCTCTTGCTAAATAAATGACTTCTTTATCCAGTCACAGAATTGTCCCAGCATCCAATCTAAAGGACACCCATCCTTCCTTAGACCCTCTCCCAAAACCCCCAACTGAAGTCCAAATCCCGTGATAGGACAGACATATAATGTGCTACTCCAGGGTCCCCATGGTGCAGTGGTCCTTCAGTGCCATGGAGTAATTAAACCATCTTCTTCACTATAGGTGGGTTCCTGGTGGTCTTTGAAGGGTGTCAACATAGAGGATTTTATCATACTCAAATGTGAAAATAATTCCTTTTCAAAATCCTCTCTTCCTTAGATAGTTGATCTTCAATAGCGCTTACCAAAATAGATTTTAGGTTTTCAAAGTAAGAGCTGCCAAAACTAAGCCTGAAATTGTCACACACTGTTTTTGGGTATGAAAATGGCTGTCACTATTTTCACAGTTTCAAATTGAAGTGTGATTGATTTTTGCATCAATGCTACCAAAACTCAACGCTAACATAAAGATCACTTCCAAAAATATAAAGGTATCCTAAAGAATATGACCTACGATAAAAAATCCTATTTGTAGTCAAATAAATAGTAATTATTTTCACAAAAGCTGTTCATTTATCATGTTTCAATGATAAAATAAAAAAAAATCGTTGAGTTAAAAAGCTATTTAAAATCTAGCTAATACAGGTATATTATAGTTTTAAAGAAAATATGTAAAAGTGAACTACAAAAAATAGGTCTTAAAAGGGTTAATGTGTTGATTTCACATCTATATAATTAACCTATAGAGTTAATCAGTGTAATGTTTTTTTTTTTCTCGTGACAAATTTGATCACATCAACCAAGTCAACTTTCTTTATATCATGTCAATTTTTAAATCTTGCTGGTTGATTAATTGAAAGTACCCAAACCAAAATTTGAAAGATATGGAAGAATATTCCAAGACTTGTGAGTGGGACAATTTAACATAAAGATGGGAATTTCCCCAAAATTAGTCTATAAATTCTCTGTAATTCCAATCAACATTTTAGCATCATTTATTAAGGTACAAAAAAAATGTATCCTAAACATAGTATGTAAAAGTGAAACTGGGTTTTAATACCATATTCACCATACAGAAATGTAACGTCCAAATAGTTTTATAACTTAAATATGAAAAGGTAGAGCTAACAGAAGACTATGTTGGAGAATATCTCTGCGGAAGAGAAAGAGGCTTCTTAAAATTATCTCCAAATATAACTCAAAAGATAAAATATTGATGAATTTGAGTACTGAAAATGAAGAAGTTCTATTTTACTGAAAGATAGCATGGACAAAGATAAAAATGCACAATAAACCAGGTAAAGAGATTTCAAACACCTCAACAACGGACTGCACTTAGAAAATCAAAGAACTCCTAACAAAGCAACAACAACAAAAAGATAAATTCAATACAGGGAAAAAATGGGCAAAAGCTATGACAAGAAATCTATTAAAAGGGAAAAAATACATACCCAGCATCATAACTAATCCTCTTATTTCTTACAACCCAGAGAAATGCAAGTTTCAATAAAATACATTTTATACTCAGATTAGCAAAAATTAGAAAACTGGATAAAGTCAAGTACTGGTGAAGATGTGGGGGGAGGACCCTGTGCACTGTTGGTGGCAGTACAATAAATCAAACGTCATTGACAAAGTCAAGGATAGGCCCTGAGCAGCAATCTCACTCCCAGAGGGATTCTTACCTAGGAGAACATGTAAGAGGGTGTTTAATGCCAGCCTCTCAGAGTTGGCTGATAATGAAGTAATTGACCTATCTGCCCTGGGGAACCACGTGGGACATAAAAGCTTTATGGATTACTATGTACAAACAAATTCTATGTAAACATTATAACATCAATGAACCTTAAAATGCCGACACAGAGTCAAAATACTGAATGCATTCTCTGTCACAGCACCAGTTATAAATATTAAAAATTCATTCCCACCCAAAATATCACTACATATTTTACAAGAGTATATTATAAATTTAAGGATGCAAATTAAGTACAATAAAGCAGTTCCCTAAGGTGCAAAGGGAAAATGAAGTTAGAAATAGAGATAAAAGGGAATAAATACATGAATAAAAGAAAGAAAACTTGTGGGGATCATCCTGAAAACAGGCCATGAATTGAAAAATATAATAAATCTAACCTTCTGAAACTGGGTTCCAGGCGAGGGGAGAAAATGGAAATGGATGGGAGGGGAGAAAAGACGGGAGAAAAGAAAAATTAAGGTCACACCCCACATTCTTTTAAAATAAACATGGGGTTATCGTATTTCCTACTTAAGGAATATAAAGAGTTTTAACATTCACTAACCTTTTTCTTATACTAAGACAATTCAAAACAGATGTTTGGGATTATCTTCAAATTTTCACTTGGTAATTATACCTTGGACCAATAGGACTTAAAGATCTTATATTTTCATTGAAATGTAATGTCATTTACATTTTAACATTCTTAAGTCCATAGATTTTATTGATGTGTTCATTTCATGTAGTGATTTTTTAAAGTTCAGTTTTATTGTAGTAAAATACTCAAAATTCTTCCAAGAAATTTTGATGAAACCTAAAAAAAAGTGTCCATGTTTTTAAAGTCTGAATTTTAATAGACAAGTGTGAACAGATGAATCTAATTCACACTTGAAACTCTGGGAATAATATAATAAAGCACTTACTTGGAGTTCAAAAAATATAATTAGTTTATTCTAAAATCTCAATGTAATTTTCCCAATAGTGTTTCAAAATATTGAGATTACTCAGTTTATTCCTGTTGTTTTACAAAATGAACATTAGAAGAAGTTGCTCTCATTTGAGGGGAACTATTGTCTTAGCTCATGGCTTTTCCTTGCTGTATTATGAATCTAATTGGAGGAAAAGAAAAGAAAAAGAAGGAATAAGAGAAGGTGAACAATGAATAAAGATATGTATATAATGATAATAGAAGATAATAGTACTTTCATTTGTTTAAAACTTACTATTCACTTGACAGTGTGCAGAATTTATTTACCCTAATAAAGACCTTTGAAGTATGTGACTATACCCATTTCATTGATGAGAAAACTGAGATCAACTCCCTAAGTAGCAAAGTTAATGATAAGGAAGATCCAGATCTGTTTCCAGGCATCGGAATATTATAATACTCAGTATTTTTATATATATTTGAGGGACAGGAGTATAATATGAAAACAAAATAAATAATCCAAATAAGTCATCCCCTGATAGATGCTGGGGACACAAAACTCCAGGAACAACAAAATAAAGCTATCTGGTACCCACCCATATTTCATAATGTATTTTCCATCCCAGAGAAAAATTAATGCCAAACAATATACTATTTTATATTTCTTGGGGAATTTAATTTTAAATGTCCCATTTTCCAGTTAACTCTTTGGAAATAGAACCTACTGTACCTGTGTAAACAAACGATTGTTGATCAAAGATGCTGGGAATTTGGGTACATTTTTCAAGATCTAAGTGCCCTGAAGAGGCCTTACGTGTGACAGGGGTTTAATAGACATTGTTTAACAAGTACATGACTTGTTTTACATGGTCTCTTAAGATTAAGCATATGTGATGACTACGTTAAGGGAAGGTAAACAGGTGCTACTAGAGTCACTGGAAAAGCTTCAGAAAGTCTGATCTGTGAAGTTATTTTCAAAAAGAAAATGAAATTTTTCCCTTAAGAAATCAGGAAGCGATGAAGCAGGGATAACTCTTGTATCTCAAGGGCCCTTCACACTGATATTCAATTGCATCTAAAAGGTATCCACTTACTAGGAAGCTTGACCTTAATTCACAAGGAAAGCTCCTCTTGTACTTAGTTCACAATCTGCCACAGTTTATTTTATGTTCTTTGAAAAGCAGAAAAACAATTAAATACTCCCATCTTGCCAATGTTGTTCTAAAGAGAAAATCAAATCTGAGCTCCCTCTAGAAATGCTAAGTGACTTACAGCAATAAATACTCCAAACTTTTTACAAAGCCCTCATTCAAATACATAGTTCTAAGTTTATAGAGTAAAATCAAACTTATTCAAAGTAACTATTGTAATTTCACATCTCTGATACAATTCACAAAATCAATGCAGGATGATTTCAGCAATTTTTTCAAGAACGTTTTTACTTTACATCAAAATTTTGAAGAAGGTATATATATATATATATTTATTAGAAAACTTAAAATAATTTTCTTATGGTTTTGGCATGCATTGCTCTTAAAAATTAGCTAAAAAGATGATTTTATTAATATTAGTATTTAAAACTTAACTATTTGATATTCAGGTCTACATAAGTAATGTCTCTTAGGGTTATCATATCAGCATTTTCACCTCACTAGTGCATTGAACGTGCCACTAAAATTGGTAAGGACTCTCAGTTTTCACTTTTGCCTTTGGCTACAATTTTTATTTTAGAACTTTAATATATGTCTTTAGTTCCTATATCAAAATCTTGAGTTCTATGTAAAATCTGACACAATTGAAGCATTTAACTGCATTACATAAGGTGATAAATCTTAAATTTTGTTTCCTCCAACTTTTGTTTCCTCCAATTTTGTTTCCTCCAACTACTTGTTTGAAATCAGAATGCTACCACCAAAAGGGGTTAAAAATGGAATCTGCCAGTTATCTGGGCCAGACCAGCCACAAAAGAAAATAAATACAGGAATACCTAACGTATCCAATAAGAATTTTTTATGCTTAAAGAGCTATTTTAAGCTAAATTTTGTGTATATATTATCTATTTTACTCCTCACCACAAATAAGATTATCATTCAGTTGATATCAGGTGAGGAAACTGTGACTCAGAGAAGTGAAGTGACACTCAAGAGATATGAGAGCTAGAAGTTGTGTCTGTGTGTCTAGTTCCAAAGCCCTTGCTTTTCAAGTCTATAAAGCATGTGGACTTGCAGTCCAAAAATGGTATTACCAAAGCTATAATTTAAATAAATATTTTAAAATATAAAGGTTAATTATATTAAACTTTCTAATCTCAAAGGAAGGGGGAAAGAAAGAAAAATGAAAGCAAAGGAAGGGGGAAAAAAGAGCCACTTAACTACACGGAACTTAAGAAAAATGTGAATGTTATTTTTTTTTAACCACAATGTTTTCACACTCCATCCATTAGTAAAGATTGTAGGGAGGTCAACATTTGTAGTCTGGACTTTTTACTAATTGTATGATAGTCACTTCATATGACTCCAGGGTAATAAGAGCCTTTATAAAAGTGTATGAGAATTTATTTTTCTGAAAGTGATTACACCTTGGATTATTACAAAAAAAAAAGAATGTTAAGTGGGTTAAAAAGCATATTTGGTTAAAATCTTAAGTGGAAAAGTGGACATAATTTAAAGATTATGATTGCTATGATACCAGAATACCAGAATACATACTTATAATTCTAATTATAGCCATTTTATAATATGCACTTATTTCTCTTGTTTTCCTATCTTTGGTTAATTCAGCTAGACCTGAAACTAAACTTATTTTTCATAAGGGAAAAAAAGTATTAAAAAACAAAAACATAATATTTAGTACTCCAATAACATGTGAATATTGTTAGTCACTATAATATCTATGTACATATTGTACTATCCACATGTGTAACTCAGTGCCTGCTTTTGTTTTTTGTTTTAACATATCTAGCTTTGTTCTTAACATTTACCATCTGCTATCTCTGCCACATTCCTGACTTTGACTATGAGCCATGCCCACATCCACAGCTCAGTCTCTGATGCTAGGTCTTACCTACACCTGCCTTCACTCATTAATTTTCCATCTATTCTCAGAATTTTTCTCATGACCTTACTACCAAAACAAACAAATAAACAAAGAATCTGTTCTATGTCCTTTTCTAATCGCAATGTGCTCTTTGCAAAGCTTCTGATTAACTAGCCTACAATATTATATATGAGGACAGTAAATAGAATTTGCATTTACAAACACAATGCCTGAACAGGGGGAAGAATTTGGAAACAGCTGAGCCTTGAGGCTCTCCTCAGATCTTATCAACAGATTCCCTTTTGCTTATCATACTATTGAAAGATTGAAAGTAATCAATAAAACACTTGGTGAATATATAATTGGCATGCCACAAATACTAACTCTTTATATAATACACATGCCAATTCAGTAAAGGCCTTTTAGCAATTCCTCGTATCTGGCTGATCTCTCAGTCCATGAAGTTGTTAGGTTGATTGGAACTTCTAAAGGATAGCTCAGTTGCTTCTGATTTCATATCAGAAATAGAGCTGTCCATGGCATATACTTATTTCTATGTACCTAGTTTATGTAAATTATAAAATATACACTTATATTTTAAAATATAACATTAAATATATAACATTTTAAAAGGTATCTTATAAGAAAGATAAAAGTTTAAAAAATATATTAGGGCCAGCCGAGTGGCTCAGTTGGTTAAGAGTTAGCTTAAGAATGAGAGCTCTAAGCAACAGGGCCGCCGGTTCGATTCCCAAATGGGTCAGTGATGCTGCGCCCGAGCTGAGCTGCCAACAGGTGGCAAGATGGCTCAGCTGGTGAGAGCACTGCTCCTAACAAGACTGCCTGCTCGATGGTAGGCTATGCCCACTCACAACTAAGACTGAACTCAGCATCTTGAGCTGAGCTGCCCTCCGGATGGCTCAGTGGCTAGAGCATGTGCTCTTAACAACAGGGCTGCTGGTTCGGCTCCTGCATGGGATGGCGGCTATGCCCACCTGCAACTAAGATTGAACACAGCACCTTGAGCTTAGAGGCCACAAGCTGCCGTTGGGTGACCAGATGGCAATTGGCGCCCTCCACAACTAAGACTAAAGAACAACAACTTGGCTGGTCTCGTTCCGCAATTCCCCAATTAAAAAAAATAAATAAATATATAAATATATATATATATATATATATATATATATATATAAATAAGAGAAAAAGGATGGGATTACAAAAAATAAAAAAAAGAGGGCCAGCTGAGTGGCTCAGTTGTTTAAGAGCTCCCTCAAGAGTGTGAGCTCTGAGCAACAGGTTTGCCGGTTCGATTCCCTTCTGAGCTGAGCTGCCACAAAAAAGATTGTTTTTTTCCGGCAGTTCCTTCGAACTTCTGATCTAGTTGTTCAAGAACTCTTCGCCTTTCTAAGGGTTCTTCCTCTTTCAGAGGTGAGCTGGACTCAAATGATACCAATTATGATAGAAGCAAGCTATAAGGAATTATTTGGAATAGTTCTATTTTTTAAGGCAATTGTGTGTGTGTATATATATATATATATATATATATATATATATGTAAATTATATATAATAATCCACTCTCATAATCTACTTTAACTCAGTGACTCCTGTCATCACTTGGATGGTTCCCTGCCATCTAAAAGCCCATGTTTACTTTCCTACTGCATTTCACTAAAAGAAACTTTGATGTGAAAATGTAAAACAATATATCCAAAACCTAAGTTTTAGTACTAGTCCTGTTACCAACTAGATCTGGACACACTGAAGTGAATTGTTTGGCTCTTCAATTTCTTATGAGGAACAGTAAAAGCAAGAATTTACTAACCCTGCAATGTGAGCCAAAAGGTGGGCTAGGTATGCTCCCTGTCTGTGTCTCACACAGTGGGCCTGCTACACTCACTATACATATGAGCCCCTGAGGCTCAGAGAAGTTGTGATGCTAACACTACAAGGATAATAACAACAGCTATTAACGGTCTGGGTTAGAATTAGTACCCAAATCTACCTTACTGCAAAATTTTCACTCTTTACCATGCTGTTTCCTCTTAAGCATACTGCCTCCCTTAGTTTATCACTGGTAAAACAGGTGTAACAACACTTGCCCAAGTGAAACTTCAACATCATTGAGAAGCTTAAGATAACAGATGTGTAACTCTCTCAAAAGTATATTATTATGAAAAAGGAAGGCTATTTCATTAATAGGTTATCATCCATGAAAAGCATAACCAAGCAGATACACACTTTCACAGCACATCTGTATTCTTTATATATGAACATGCTATTAAAATTCCACTGCTGGGCCGGCCGAGTGGCTCCGTTGGTTAAGAGCTCGCTTAGGAGCACCAGCTCTAAGCAACAGGGCCGTGGTTCAGATCCCACATTAAGGGCCAGTGACACTGCCCTCTACAGCTAAGATGATGGACAACAGCTCAACCTGGAGCTGGGCTGCCGTGAGTCGCAGGCGCTGGCGTAGGCTGCAGTGGGGCTGCAGTGGCCTGCCGTGAGCTACATGAGTGGCTGGCAGCCAGTGTTAGCAGCCGGTAGCCGGGAAGAGCTGCCGTGAGCCACTGACCAATGACTGGTGATGGATTGCCTCACCTGAGAATAAGAGCACTATGAGCATACCAACATGGGCCAGTGAAGCGACGTCCTCCACAACTAGACTGAAGAACAAAAGGACAGCAACTTGTCTACCTGTCTGTTCCCCTTCCCTGATTCCCCAACGCTGTTCCCCTCTCCCAATTCCCCAATAAAATCATTAAAAAAAAAAAAATTTCCACTGCTGAGCAAACCCAGGATAATAAAAACAAAATTCAAGGCAACATTAAATACTCCAGAAGCCAATTTTAAGTAAGAAAATTAATGAAAATTCTCAAGATCACATTTCATTTTATAAAAAAATTTCTACTTCTAAGATACAAATACAGTACATCTCAAATACAGTATATCAGTACACTATAATCTAGAAATTATTATATAGATTACCATATATAATCTATATATTATATAGATTATCTATAATCTATATGTTATATATAATTTTTGACAGTAACTTTTATCAATAAAGCAGTGTTGAACAGAGAAAAAGTATAGTTAATACTGGAGAATAGAGGATTAAAAATAATCAGCAAAAATACACATTTCAAGAATAAAAATACTTATGCATGTAGAAAAATACTTAAGCATGTTAATGAGAAGAACAATTATTTATTAAATAGCTATACAAAATTTCTAAAAATAAATATCAATTACCTTTGCTATGTGCACAAATCTTGGGCAACTATCATTTTTAAAGTATTTTCTTCTATACTTTGGGCTGGCTAGTAACTACAGGAAAGGGGACATTCATTGTCTCTGTCCTTTTTGCTGCTGTAGGACAACCAGATAAGGGTTCTGAAAGACTATATAGCAAATATTTGAGTATGAGGCATTTTTGCAGCACTTGGAAAACTTGACACTGAAACAAAGAATGTTGTTACTCATTTAGCAATTGTACATATACAAACTCAGAAAAGACTAGTACGCAGAGAGGTAAGATAAATAAGAAGTATCAGGAAAAGTGTTAAAATCAAGACATTCAATGCACGGCACAAAAATGACATTATCATGTCAGTCGGTCAGTATATTAGAGAAGGGCTGGCTCACTCTCCTGCAGCTCTAATCTTAACCAGATTGGATCCCAAGAGGGAATGCCCAAAAGCATTAAAGGATCTTTTGCACCAAACACAGCCACTGGAAACACATTAGTGATTAGTGAATATTACCAACCAGTAATTATCACTAGATATGTGCTCTGAGAGGCATAAATCCAGGCAGTCTATCAATTAGTCCTAATGAATGCTGATATTCAGACAATTTACATATCAGGTTGATTAAAACCCATAAGGAAGCTGTGTTTTCCTATCAAATAATCAGGAATGGGTTTAGGGTATACTTTTTGAAGCCTACATTTTTAACTTAAAACCTCAAAAATTAATATTGACTCTAAGCTCAATTTAGGAATGAGCTGAGAACCAACAGGACAACCACAGCGTGGCAGGCCTCTGACCAAAACACCAATAGCCTCTTGCTTCTAGCATTGCACCACCAAGCACAGTATGGTGCCAGACAGACTTCCAACACTATATATTCTGCTCTCAAGAAGTATCTCTAAATCGTTGCCCTAAATTTGTAGCAGCAGGAGAGATTTTGAAAATCTTGTACCACTGCTTCCAAATAACAGTTTCAAGAGCAAAGTAATTTCCAATATATCATTGTGATTGGAGATAAGAAACATGCAGAATACATGGATTTATACAATAACATTAATATGCTTGTTTTCATTACCCAAGCCCAGAAACTGATTTTTACTTTAAAATTGTTTAACATTCACATGAATGTAGACAACACCATTCAATCTTAATCACGCCAGTGAACATGACTTGCAGCCATTCTTGGAAAATATTTAGAGTATTCAAAAATAGAGTAAGTACATATGAGGTGTTCTACGCAAATACTGCAAACCACCAAAGCTTATTGGTAAAACTAAAAAAAAGTAAGCCAACTGATAAAACCAGATAACATCTCAAAATATGTCAAACCTTCTCATCTTTGCTGGTGGTCTCATGATAGATAGTTTGAGAAATTTACTCTAGTTTCCCAAGGAACAAGAATAGAAGGAGAGAAGAAAAAATGTTTATCACATTTCTGTAATATACAAACTCCACGTTGCAATACACAGAGCCCCACACATTTTAAGTCTGTAAGTTTCCTCTGCCACCCAGGCAAAGAGCTGCACTTAAGAAAAAAAGTGTATTGACACTTCAGCTATCTGCTCTTGTGAAAATCTGACTCCCAGCTGTTGTATTGTATATCTAATCCAGTTCCTTTCTACCCTTACAGCTCCTACAAAGTTTTCCAAATTAAAATACATGCCTACATTACTACCGAAAAAGATATTAATGTTGATATTTCAATATAATATCCCATGGTGTTTTGCATAAAGAAATTGAATTAAGCTGTTTAAAATGAATGAATGTTCAGAGGAGCAGCTAGTTTTATTGGGAATTAAAATCCTAAATACAAGACACAAGAAAGCCTATAATATACTTCTGCCCTCAAGAAGATTTGCTTTTTCCTTTTTTAAATTTGTTTCTCTCTACTATTTAATTAAATCAGATTGTGATTTCTTACTTGGAAAACAATATCATCATTTTCTAAATCAAAACTTTCAATATATTTGATCCTTATTTAATTTCTAGTAAGCACATAATATGTAGGTTCCTACTAGATCCCCGCATGGTAACATTCATATTTTTAAATTACAAATAAAGTTAGCACTAAAATATATGCAAAGCTAAAAAGATGAGATTTTTAAGTTAATACCCATATGCATGAAAATAGGGCTTATACTTTGTTTCAGTCATCTTTATGCTATAGAGTTGTATATAAATAGTCCTCCACAGCCAACAATTTTTCAATAATTATAGAACTTGGAACATCTCAGATTTTCCCATTATCCCTTGAGACTTAACTGAAATTTTCTTTTAAATTCACAGTCATCCGTAATAGGTACATGTGTAATAGGGTAAAACTAAAAAACATATTGTCTGTCGTCTCAAAAATCTGCTATATCTGTGATATTATCTAAAACTTTATATTACAACAGGATATAAATATATTTTACCCTTTTGTGTTTTATAAGAGTCAAACACCTATAATTTGATTTTACGAGATAGTACTCTAATATACCTTTTATCTTACTTTAGCAGTTAGCTTACCTCTCCTTTGTTGAAGAATTAAAATTTTTAAAAATATCTGCTATGATCTTAAATGAACAACTCTATATAACTTCGAACATAGCTAACTATTCATTTTTACATGCCAGCTTTGAAGATATTTCTTAGGTATCTCTTTTTGGTAGTATGGTGAAACTCAACATTCTGAGATTCCCTCCTTGTACAGAACACATAAAAATACTACAGGTCCTCTGTTGTGGTCACGGCCAGTCCTCACAACCAATCAGCCTGAGGGTCAATCCCTCCCATGGATGTGCCAGCAGTAATCAGCACTCAACTACAGCATGAGGGCACACACAACCCATACAAGGGACACACCTGGAGCACCTAGCTCAGGTGAGCAGGGATCCTGCACCACTGGGCCCTATAGGATACCTACTACATAAGGCAACTCTACTTAAAGACCGGGAGATGTAGCAGCTCTACCTAAAACATAGAAACAAACACAGGGAGGCAGCCAAAATAGGGAGACAATGAAACATGTCCCAAATGAGAGAGCAGAACAAAGCTCCAGAAAAAGAACTAAACAATATGGAAATAAGCAATCTTACAGATGCAGAGTTCAAAACACTGGTATAAGGATCCTCAGTGATCTTAGGAAGAACTTCAACAAAAAGACAGAAAGCATAAAACTGGAGACAGAAAACATAAAAAAAGAACCAGTCAGAAATGAAGAATACAGTAACTGAAACGGAGGATACATTACAGGAAATCAACAGCAGGTGAGATGAAGCAGAGGATTGCATCAGCAATTTGGAAGACAAGGTAGCAAAAAACACCCAATCAGAACAGCAAAAAGAAACAAAAAAGAATGAGGGTAGTTTAAGCGACCTCTGGGACATCATCAAGTGTACCAACATTCTCATTGTAGGGTTATTCAGAAGGAGTAGAGAGAAAGAGCAAGGAATTGAAAACCAATTTGAAGAAATAATGACTGAAAACTTTCCTAACCTGGCAAAGGAAATAGACATACACACCTAGGAAGTGAGGAGTCCAAACAAGATGGACCCAAAGAGGCCCACATTGAGACATATCACAATTAAAATGCCAAAGGTTAAGGACAAAAAGAGAATGTTAAAAGCAGCAAGAGAAAAGCAGTTAGTTACCTACAAGGGAGCTCCCGTAAGACTGTCAACTGATTTCTCAACAGAAACTTTGCAGGCCAGAAGGGACTGGCACAATATATTGAAAGTGATGAAAAGTAAGGACCTACAACCAAGATGACTCTACCCAGCAAAAATATCATTTAGAATCAAGGAGGTTAAAAGAGCTCCCCAGACAAGAAAAAGTTAAAGGAGTTGATTACCACCAAACCAGTATTACAAGAAATGTTAAAGGGACTTCTTTAAGAAGAACAAAAAGATAAAAACTATAAATAACAAAATGGCAATAACCATGTACCTATCAAGAAGTACTTAATGGAGTAAATGCTCCAATCAAAAGACATAGGGCAGCTGAATGGATAATAAAACAAGCACATACATATGCTGCCTATAAGAGATTCACTTCAGATCGAAAAGACACACACAGACTGAAACTAACAGCATGGAAAAGGATATTTCATGCAAATGGAAGCAAACAAACAAAAAGCTGGGGTAGCAATATTTAAATTAGACAAAACAGACTTTAAAACAAAAGCTGTAACATGAGACAAAGAGGACCCAGCAATTCCACGACTGGGCAATTATCCAAAGAAACCCAAAATATTAATTCAAGAAGACATAGTATCCCCATGTTCCTTGCAGCATTATTTACAATAGCCAATATCTGGAAACAATCTAAGTGTTTATAGATAGACAAATGGATAAAGAAGAGGTGGTATGTAGATACAGTGGAATATTACTCAGCTATAAAAAGAATGAAATCTCACCATCTGCAACAACATAGAGGGTATTATGCTAAGTGAAATAAATTAAAGAAAGACAAATACCATGTAATTTCACTTATATGTAGAATCTAAAAAAAATTAAACACAGTAAACGAATGAACAAACAAAACAGAAACAAACTCACAGATACAGAGAATGTTTTGACTGTTGTTGGATGGGAGGGGGTTTGGGGGTGAGTGAGTGAAAAATGGGGAGGGATTAAGAAATACAAATTGTTAGTCATAAAAACAGTCAAGTGCATGTAAGGTACAACATGGAGAAAACAGTCAATAATATTTTAATAACTGTATGGTGTCAGATGGGTACTAGACTTATCAGGGGATCACTTAGTAAGTTATATAAATGTTTAATTACTATGTTATACAACTGAAACTAATATAATACTGTATGTCAACTGTAATTGAAAAAAATTTTAAAATAAAGAAACTGAAATAAGGAGAGGTATGAGGGCAGGACTTCAGAGACACTGGTAATATTTTTTTTCTTAAGCAGAAAAATGGGGATTTGTTTTGGCAGTATTCTTTAAATGGTACAACCATAGATTTGTGTGTGTGTGTGTGTGTGTGTGTGTGTGTGTGTGTGCGCGCGTGCGCGCGTGCATGTATTTCTCAATGAATAATATATTTCATATATATTTAATAAAATAAAATGTTAGGGCATTTTAGGAATCAAACATAACAGCTAAATGGATATCTGAATGATTTAAATTCATACTTATTTTAATCACACACTAGTTTCAATTCCTTGGAAATATAACCATTGCTAAATATATTCAATCTAAGGCAATGCTAATTTTAGATTCGAGGGTTTTCAAAAGCCTATAAAGATTCTACAAGTTTTGTTATGGGTAACCTCAAAGACTGGATCAGCAACATGTCACCTGCTTCATCGATAATACACCACCATAGGACCATTTTCCATTTTCACTGAGTCTGTTGTGGTCTGGTATTATTGGTTTGGTTTTTGTTTGTTTGTTTGTTTACCATATAGCCTACTCACAGTCATTAGAGCAGGAAAAAAAAAGATGTGCCACTCCATACTTAGAGGAAAGGAAACCATATGCTTTTGAACTTCTGTGAATACTCCAGCCAAACTGAAAAATAACCATACTTGATTTCTTCAAGAATCAAATGTTTAAATGGGGCCTTAATTTAACAATTTAGGAAATTTACTTTTTAAACGATTTTAGTCTAGTTGAGTCAATGAGACATTTTCGTTTTATTCTTGTCAGCCCCATTATTTTGTATTCAAAAGACAACAGATGAACCCTCTGAAAAGAAGCAACACAGAATTTCTGTACCCAGCTCAAGCCTTATTCAACTTCATACTGTTCTTCCCTCAATCTGTTTTTACTGGTGTTTTTAGCTAAGTATCTCCTACCACATCTCCTATAAAAAATGAAAATCTGTATTTTACAACTTTTTTTTTAACACAGGCCAGTCAGTCTTAACAAAATCTACACCTCATTTGAAAAATGTTCATTTTGCTTTAGAAGTAACATGACATATTATCAAGACATGTGATAATGAAATTTACTACTTAATTTCAAAATAGCTGGTTAATTGCAATCACCACAGATAAAAAAAGACACTCAATTAGAGGTAAACACAAACTTAGACCAGAAAATACACAATGAATTAGTCAAGTTTCACATGATTAAGAGGTTTAGATTTCACGGAAATTATGAGTAGTTTCCTAAATAAAATGATATTCCTTCAATATACTTGTTTCTTGAAATCTGAAATCATGAGAAGTTGAGGTAGGAACATCAATTTTACAGAAATCCAGGAAGAAAGAAAAACTGTGAAATGTTGCATAATCGAAACAACTATTTTGTCTGTTTTCCTTTATTTAAATGGGCAAGATCTGTTATTTGCATTAGGAGGAGATGGATATAGAATGCTTGGGTAATCACCATTAGAGTTTCAAATATGTGTATCAATATATATACATTGTTTATATTGATCCTTTCACATTTTCACATTAGAAACAGGCATTAAAAATAAAGTTTATTGCGCCGGCCAAGTGGCATGATGGTTAAGAGCTGGCTTGGGATGCCAGCTCTGAGCAGCAGGGCCCTGGTTCAGATCCCACATGAGGGCCAGTGACACTGCCCTCTACAGCTAAGAT
>NW_017731587.1:1161968-1169636 GCF_001890085.2 Hipposideros armiger
TAGACTGAAGAACAAAAGGACAGCAACTTGTCTGTTCCCCTTCCCCCAATTCCCCAGCGCTGTTCCCATCCTCCAATTCCCCAATTAAAAAAAAAAATCTTAAAAAAAAAAAAAACGCAGAAGAGAGAGCTGCGGGAAATGAAAGAAAGTCAAAATTGTGTAGCGCCTTGAAAGCCACCACAAAAGCAGAGACGAACGGTGCCTAACTCTACTGAGAGCTGAAGACACACAGGGATTTAGATGAGGCCAGAGGCCAAGAAAAAGGTGATCATACACTTAACCCCTTCATAATGAATTAAGAAATGCTTTTTTTCAAGCAGCTACTAATCAATACGGTTTATAAAATACGTTATTTTAAACAGAAAAAAGAATCCTTTTAAATATTATGTGGCTTGCTCATTAAAGTAGTCATCAGAGAAAATTTCCTCTTTCCCAAGCACAAAAATGCAAAGAGTCACTGTGAAATCAGCAAACTACAGTAATCAACCACATCTAGTATTTTCCTGACATTATCAACCACATAATGAGACAGGACTTGTGGTTTACATAGTCCAAATCAGCTATCATTTTTCTGCTCTCCCGATTTAAACTATAAATTAGCCACACAGTCACTATGACAAGCTTTACCCATCATCATTTGCATCCAATCAGTTAATGACTGGCAGCTGTCTACAAGACCTATTACTAAAGGCAGCAGCTTCAAAGTACAATGCTTCATGAGGCTTAAAATCATATTGTGAAAGCACATGGGAGGCTGAAGGAACTCCAAAATTTGCAAAGGCTTTCAAAGGAAGGAACAAACCCAGCTCAATGGAATGACTGTAATCTCAGACAGCCTTATGAAAGACTGGCTTTAAAGGGTTTCTAATCTTTTGCTAGGCTCAAATAACATAATAAAGGAAGAACAACCTGCCTTAAGGACGATTACTGCCAGTCTCATAATTGCTACGGAAGTAAGCATAGACAGAATTATTATTAGCCTGTTATAAATAGAAAAAATAAGGATCCTGGATTTAAAGAGTTTTGCCTTGGACCAAAATGGAAGCATATGTCACACAAGGCAGCCAGGGAATCCAAAACTAATTCCACTCCCATTTCCATCCCTTTTATTCTGAAGCATGCCTCAGTACCCAGCATATCACACAGCATAATATTTCACACCTTTCCCGCCTTTACGCAAGTACACCTTATCTCCAAAAAGATTGTAAATCCTGTGTAGGGAGATGGATTATGCTTTAACGTTTCTTAGTCAATGTATTCCTTACCGAATGCCTTTTCTCGAACAGGCACTGTCCTAGTTGCTACATACATGGCCTTTTAGAAATGCAAAAATCCCTGCCTTCTTGTGTCTTATGTCATAGGGCATTCTGAAAATATATTCAGACAATAAACATACAAACATGGAAATGTAGTATGTCAAATACTAATAAGTGTTATGAGAAAAATGACGCATGGGAAGAAGATAGGGAATGCTGGATAAGGCAGGAGCAGATGGGTACTTGCAATGGTTAAAAGGGTAGCCAACTGTACATAAAGCAGCTTACTTATAATGCAACATCTGACCAAAGTCCTAAAGGAGGTGAGGGAGACAGAGGTAAGACTAGCCTAGGAAACATATTCCAGGAAGAAGCAATGGCAAGTGCAAAAGCCCTGAGGCAGCTTATATGGCATATAGAAGGCACGTCAAAGGGACCAGTAGGATTGGAGTAGAAGTACAGGGTTAAGTCTGTGCTTTTACTTTGGGGCAGTCTGGGAGTCAGTGGCTCTAGACTCCAAATGGGGGCAATGAATGCCAGGCCCTGGCTTGTGTTTCAAAATGATCATTAGGGCTGCTGGTTAAATGTAGACTCTAAGGATGGAAAAAACGGAAGTAGAAGTTCAGCTCAGACATATAAAGATTTTGGAAATCGTGACTCACATCCTTACAATGAGGAAAAGCTAAACAAAGAAAAAAAACAGTGACTTTTCTTGAACCATCAGTGAACTGAGATCACAGGGCAAACCATCCCCCTAAAATCTGTAGAGACAGGCAAATCCCGAGTCATGGCAGAGACGTGAACACCTGGAGCAGAAGAGGCAGAAATTGACAGGAACGATTAACTGGTCATTTTACGGAGCTGCTGGAGGCTGAATGTGGACTAGCTGGGCAGTGAGAAACTCACGGGGACCCCAGCAAGCTTGGGGGCCTCTACACTTTTGTGGGTTTTGCCTCCATGGCCCCTACCAGGTTCTCACTGAGAAAAGCAAAGAAAGGTGCTCTCCTGGCTCTGGGAGAAACACAGGGGTCCCCCCCTATCTCAGGGATAGTCCAAGAGCCACAGTGCATGCCTGAAACCACAGGTAGGACCAAACCCTCTACAGGCATATTTCACTTTAAGATAGGATACACTCAGAAATGCTTCGCTAGGCAATTTCTTTCTGTGTGAATGTCAGCGAGTGTGCACTTACAGAAACCTACCAGTACTTTTATACGGCTGGCAGTGCAGGAGGTTTGATTACCTCCTGCATCACCACAAACATGTGAGTAATGTGTCGTATTAGGACTTAATGACAGCTACTATCTCACTAGGCAATAGGAATTTTTCCACTCCATTATTATCTTTTGAGATCACTGTCATGCATGCATT
This sequence comes from Hipposideros armiger, assembly GCF_001890085.2. Taxonomy (NCBI): domain Eukaryota; kingdom Metazoa; phylum Chordata; class Mammalia; order Chiroptera; family Hipposideridae; genus Hipposideros; species Hipposideros armiger. The sequence goes on from NW_017731587.1 coordinate 1,164,596, forward strand.
CTGTCATTGACAGAAATGTCATTATGTGGTACATGACTACATGTATGTTTTTTTTAATCTATACATATATACTATACCTATGATAAAGTTTAATTTATAAAGTAGGCACAGTAAGAGATTAACAACAATAACTAATAATAGAACAATTATAATATATTGTAATAAAGTTATGTGAGTGCCATCTCTCTCTCCCTCTCTCTCTCTCTCTCTCTCTCTCTCTCTCTCTCTCTCTCTCTCTCTCTCTCTCTCTCTCTCTCTCTCTCTCTCTCATAACAGATCCCATAACTAAGATAGCTACTAAGCGACTAAGGGGCTGGTCGGGTATACCTTCAATCCTCACTTAGCATCCTCCATAGGTTCTTGGAAACTGAGAGATTAGGCAATATGACATATAAGGATACCAATTTACCATACGCTAATGATATCAACTAGAGTTAAGCGCTTACAGAATATTTCTGGTCACAAAAACCTCACCAAACTTCTCAATAAAGACCCAAAACACTTCTAATATTGAACCCTTAAAAAATGTGAACTATATATACATTTAAGGAAGATTGATAAAAACAAGTAAGAGACTGTGTTTCCAACCTGCTTATAATAAGTTCAGGGTGGTGGGTGGCCGGAGCCTCTCCCAGCTGTTCAGTGCAAAAGGTGGGAACCCACCCAGGACAGAATGCCCTTCTGTCTACTGCAGGGTGCACTCACATACACCCACACTCACGCTGGGACACACCAATGAATCTAACATGCATGTCTTCGGGATGTAGGAGGAAACTGTGGGAAAACCCACACAGATGTAGGGAGAACATGCAAATTCCATGCAGGCAGTGGCCCTGGCTGGAAATTGATTTTTTTTCCTCCATCAACGTTATAACCAAATGCCGTCATTCAAAGACTTGCTATACAGTGTGGATACACTGGACAAAAGGATGATTCACATCTCAGGCAGGATGGAGCAGATGGCCCGAGACATCATCACACTGCTCAGAATGGCACGCAATTTAAAACTTATGAATGGTTCATTTCTGGAGTTTTCCATATAACATTTTCAGACCAAGGGTGACCACAGGTGGCTGAAAGTGGGGAAAGCAAGGCCCCAAATAAGGGAGGACTACTGTATGCCCTTATCATTCTCCATAACAAAGGTCTACTCTCCAGGGGAAGTGGGGAAGGGCATTCCCCTCACTCCAGACCATCCAGCCTTCCTGTATCAACTGGAAGGGGAGTCAGGAAAAACTAATGGATATTCAGGAAGGCCACAGCCCAGGAACACTAGGGTTTAATCATAAAGTAATAGAACACTTGCCCCCCACACACATTTTACCAACATACCAACATGGCTCCAGGGTAAATACAGGGGATTACAGTGGAAAGAGATGCAAAACACAGGCTCTCAGTTCTCAAGAGAAGCCCAACGACAACAGAAGGGAGAAGAACAAGGACATCAGGAAAATTTGACGCCTCTGTCACCTATAACTACAGCAAACATTAAACACAGCCCCACTGCTTGCCAGACTAACATTAAACCTCACACTGAGCCTGTTTATCTCAGTTCCTATTACCCAATATATCATGTCACTTTCAACAAAACACTACAAGGCATGCTAAAAGACAAGAAAATAGAAAAAGGGAGTTCAGGTCACAGGCTTTCACTAATAATCCAATAAAAGAGGAAGCTGATTTGGGCCATGGTGATAACAGTGAAGGTAGCAAAAAGCGCTCAACTTCTCGATGTATTTTTGAAGAGAGAGCAGAGAGGATATGCTGATGAAATGGATGTGGGGCGTGAAAGAAAAAGAGGAGGTATGGATGACTCCACAGCGCTGACCAGAGCTGCTGGGAAAACACAGTTGCCATCCACTGAGATGGTAAAGGCTTCAGGTCAAGCAGTTGGCTGGAGTACAGTGGTTCAGAAATTCAATTTCTGATGTCTCAAAAGACTTATAATACCAGTCAGTTGTGTATTCATTTAGCTAATATTTGGAGCGCCTAATACTATAGCACTTTTTGTTAGAATGAAGACATAGAAATATATTACAAACCAAGGAAACGCTGGATCATTCTTTTACCAAGTGAATGAATAAATGAACAAATGGTCAAACATTTTAACCTCATCACCAAAATAACTTCATCAAAATCATAATCATTCCTGTCAACAGTAATAGCAGATAACACTGAAAAATATCTAGGAGTTTACAAAATGCTTTTGCCTTCTCCGGGATAGAGACTGTTACTTAACACTGTAGCCTCTTAGTACCTGCCCTTCCCTTCTCCCAGAGTAATAAAATCTGGCTGGGTACTTGGCTTCCCAGAGTAAAGATACCATTTTCCAGTCGTCTTTGAAAGCTAGGTGTGGCCAATCGTCTGTGAGCAAATGTGGGGTGTGCAATTTCTGTGATATGCACTTAAAGAGAACGGGTATACCCACCATTTGCCCTTTCTCTCCCTCTTTCTGTTAGTTGAAGTGCTGATGTGATAATGAGCCGTTTTGGACCATATGGGCAGGGTGACACTACTGAGATGGCAAGGGAACAAAAAAGAAGGAGCCTGGATCCTGAAAAGCCATGGCGCCATCTTATCAGCTCTGGGCTACACATACTTAGACTGTTACATGAAAGAATAAAGCTATCTTATTTAAGCCACTGTTATCATGGCTCTTTCTTTCTTTGTTACAGTAGCTTAAAACTCAACCAATAAATGTAATAAATCCTCAGAATACCCATGTGATACAAATAATGTGCTAGGGTTTTTTTCTCCTTTGAATTCCTTACTCTATCTGTTTTAAACAGCAGGAAAATAAACTGGCAACATAGCCTTGTTTTATATACTTGTATCTGCCGGTGAAGAAAAATTAACTGAAATGCATTCTGTGAGAACTGATTGCAACAATTTTACAGCAAGATTTAGGTTCAGGCATTTAATAAACTGTAGCACTCACTACCTACAGAAGCCACATGGTGAAGATTTTTTTCATGAGAATCGCAATTTTAATGCTTCTAGTCCTATTAAAATCCCTGCAATCTAGCAAGCATTACAACTAGCAAAAATTAGTTCCTTGGTTAAAGAAATGTGCAGTTGCTCACTGAATTCCTGATTTAATTGGTAATCAGATAAGAATGCCACAGTTACTTCTGGGGTGTCTAGATCTTTGGATATATACCTGGCATTCATCAGCAGGCCATTCCATGCCACTGCAACAGTTTCATACTTTCAGTATTTGAATACAGGTAGACAACTGCATTGGAAAAATTAGGAAAAGACCAATTTAAATGCTATGCAGGCAAACGTAGTTTAAAGGATAACTAAAAAAAAAAATGCTTATGAAGAACAAGACTACTTGGCACTATTTGCTGTTATGTATTTGTGCAATTAAAATGTAAACTTTTTTTCATTCAGTTGCTCTCTAGCGTCCACAACCGTTTCACTGCCTAAATCAGAGAAATCCACTGTAACAGCTTTGAACTATTCATTTATGCTTTAAAGGAGACTACTTTCTGCTCTGGCTATAGATTCTGAGATTTGCTGCAATAACTTTCTAAATCAAAAACAATAATAAAAAGTATGATCCATCTTCTCATTGCACAGTGGAAATGTTATTTCCCCAAGTGACTTAAGAGCTCTTAAATACGAATATGCTAACTACTTGGCAACACCTGATGATTTAGCCTCGGCAAAGCTCAGGGTGACTCACACTTACATGCGTCCACACTGACACCTAGAGATACAATTCCAACATTCAGAGGTAGCCTTACCTCCAAATCTGTTAAAGATGTCAGCGTTTAAGTCTTGTGGCATTTCCTCGGGTGATGCTTAGAAAACAGAAGAACTAAAGTGTACTTAAGTGGGATACCTTGACTTTTATTACATGATGAAAGAGATGATCTCCTTATCAGTATTTTAAAATGTGAAAAACCAAACGTTTTTCTAAACTCTTGTGATAATCAATATTTTTTCAGAACAGCTCTAATTCCTTCGACAAAGGCAGCCAAGTACATAGGAAAATAGTACTTCCCTATTCCAAACATGCTGATATCTCTAAATTGTACTGCTCATCTTAAAAAAAAAAAAAAAGATAATGGGTATTTCAAAAAAGGACCTCTTCTTCCTTAATACTGTATTTTAAGGTAAAAAGCAAAGATAGACAAAGGCAGGAAAAGTAAACTGTCTAGGCAAAAGCATAAAATAAATGATTACCTTTAGCTGGGTTTACTTTTATCCCTGACCTATACAGCATTTCCTCATTCTGCCAGTCTCCATTCCTGATTGCAGTCTTGAGTCCATAGAAAACAATTAACGTAGCTGTAGCATAAAAAATCAAGCTCTTGAGAAACCGCTTTTGGACTTTGACATAAAGGGCTCTGGCACCCACTGTAATGAGGAGGCAGAAGCCCATACTAGGAATATATAATACTCGCTCTGCAATTACAAAGCCAACATAGAAAAACAGGTTCGTGGCAGGAACAAAGGGTATTATTAACAAAGATAAAGACAGGACAACAATGTTCTCGGTAGAAGGAAGTTGTGTTCTCTGGGATACAGTATTTTTAATGCCATTCTCCACTTTGGAGGTGAAGCTGGGCTTCGTCTCTGAGTTCCGGTACTCCACATCGGAATGGCAGCTATGTCCGTTTGCATTCTGCTTGCCATTAGTTACAAATTTCTCACTGCTTTCCCTTTCCACGCCTGGGCTCTTCAAACCATAGTAGGCGAGGAGGAGGAGTCCGATATAGAAGGCCACGGTGTGTAGGTTTCTCCAGTCACAAACTGTTTTGAGCAGAGGCACAGCATCCATAGACCAATCAAAGCTGAGGGTATCTGGGCAGAGCAACAGCCAGAGGTTCTTGGTGGGCAGGTAGAAGAAGGTGAGTGTGCGAGCCAGGAGGCTGTCCGAATCGGCGGCTGGGTTGTCAGAGTTGGAAAAGCTCGGTGGTTTGTTTCCCATCCAGTATAAACGGGCGCCCAAAAGGGAAGTCCCCCAGAAAGTTAACAAACTAACGCTGAGGAAAAGGGACAAGTTCTTGCCCTGAAACCAAAAAAAAAA
>NW_017731587.1:1169786-1201699 GCF_001890085.2 Hipposideros armiger
AAAAAAAATTAACTCTAGAATCCAACTTCATATGCAACTTTTGATAACATTTGATGAGTATCTTTTCTTATCATTCCTTTTCTAAAGTACCAATAACCAAAGCTTCAATTTCTTGACCTCGACAAAATGGGCTGAATATATTTACCCCCTTGGAATTAGCATCAGGTTAAAATGGGACAACGATAAAGTACTCACATTCTGCATGGGCTATAGTAGGCACCTAATAACACAAAGTAAACTGTCTTCTTTCATTGTATAGTTTAGGTTCTGGGGAAAAACAAAGTGCAGTCACGACAAAAAAATATGGGGTAGGACAGTGCTTCGCTCAGCTCTAAAGTAGGAACAGCATTTAGCTATGTCTATGCCAGTCCTGATTGCATTGTCTTAAATCTCGATGCAGAATTTATATTCTACGCTTTCATCTGTTACCCCCATGCCGCCACTGACATTAGTGACATCGAACATTCACTAACACTCTTTATGAATCCAAAAGTTTTCATGTTGATGACAACTTTTTAAAAATAAAATGACTTTAAGAATAGACTATTGTAAGAGAAAGACAGAAAGTTGTGAGAGGAAGGCAAAGGGCATCGCTGTTAATGAGAATGTTCTGGCAAATTCTTTCAACCTGAATAAAAATTTAGTGATCTCAAACAATCTAAATGCTGAAGAGGCAGTTGGGGAGAGGGAGTGATGGATACCATATCCCAACCTCAATGAGTCACTGGTAATGCGATCTCGGACTGCCCATGTTCTGGCCTTGCACTGACCTTTCTTACTCAGTGACACGCAGAACGGTGCTTGGAACCTTACAATGGAACTGTCATATAATTAAGTTAAAAAACAATTTGCAGTGGTTACCAAAGGGTAAGGAAGGAAGGAGGGATGGTAGAAGAGGGTAAAGGGGGTCAAATAGATAGTGATGGAAGGAGAATTGACTCTGGGTGGTGAACACACAATGCAATATATAGATGATGTATTACAGAATTGTACACTTGAAACCTATGTAATTTTACTAACCATTGCCACCCCAAAAATTTTAATATATTAAAAAAAAACAATCTGTAAAAGGCAACAAAAGCAAAAATAAATAAGTGGGATTACATTAAACTAAAAAGCTTCAGGGCCGGCTGAATGGCGCATTGGTTAAGAGTTGGCTTGGGATGCCAGAGGTCCCCGGTTCGAATCCCACATATGAGGACCAGTGACACTGCCCTCTACAGCTAAGATGCTGAACAACAGCTCAACCTAGAGCAGGGCTCCCGTGAGTCGCCGGCGACGGGTGTAGGCTGCAGTGGGTTGCCATGGGCTACCATGTGTAGCCAGCGGCGAGCGTGAGCGGCCAGCAGCCTCAGTGAGCAGCCATCCAGAAGCCAGCGACTGATCTGTCTCGCCTGGGAAGAGTGCAATGATGGTGCCAAGTTGGGCCAGTGAAGCAACGTCCTCCACAACTAGTCTGAAGAACAAAACGACAGCAACTTGTCTGTTCCCCTTCCCCCAATTCCCCAATAAAAATCTTTAAAAAAAAACAAAACTAAAAAGCTTCAGCAAAGCAAAGAAAACCATCAACAAAATGAGAGGCAATCTATGAATGGAGAAAATATTTGGAAATCGTGTATCTGATAAGGGGTTAATAGCCAAAATATATAAAGAACTCATACAACTCAACGGAAGAAACAAATTCAATTGCAAAATGGGCAGAGGATCTGAATAGAGATTTCTCCAAAGAGGACATACCAATGGCCAATAGGTGCATGAAAAGATGCTCAATATCACTTATCAACAGAGAAATGCAAATCAAAACCACTACCAGATATCACCTCACACCTGTCAGAATGGCTATTATCAAAAAGACAAGAGATAACAAGCATTGGCGAGTATGTGGAGAAAAGGGAACCCTTTTGCACAGTTGGTGGGAATGAAAATCGGTGCATTCACTATAGAAAACAGTATATAGGTTCCTCAAAAAAGTGAAAATAGAACCAACCTATGATCCAGCAATTCCACTTCTAGGTATTTATCGGAAGAAAATGAAATCATTATCTCCAAAATATATCTGCACTCCCATGTTCATTGCAACATTATTTACAATAGCCAAGACAATGGAAGCATCCCAAGTGTATACTGATGGATGAATGGATACAGAAAATGTGATATAGATATCTACAGATAGAGAAGTAAAGGGAGAAGGGGTTATAAGTTAAAAATTTGAATAAGGAAAATGAGAAATAGCAAACAGATGGAAATTATGGACAATTTTAAGAGGTTGAATTGCTCATTAATATCAGATCACAGTAATGTTAAATTCACAGAATTAACTGTCTCAGTGTTTTAAAAACATCTGTAGCAGACCTTGCTCAAAATTAATTCTTTTAACGCTATCTAGAATTTTTAATGGTAGGGGGAGTAATATGTTCATTCATCACCAATGTTTAGCTTTCACGTCTCTCTTGAAAAATGAAATGGTTCAAAGCCTCTTTTTTTTTAAGGGTTTTATTGGGGAACAGTGTGTTTTTCCAGGACCCATCAGCTCCAAGTCAAGTAGTTGTTTCAATCTAGTTGTGGAGGGCGCAGCTCCATGGCCCATGTGGGGATCGAACCGGCAACCTTGGTGTTATGAGCCTGCACTCTAACCACCTGAACTAACTGGCCACCCCTCAAAGCCTCTTTATCATCTAAAAATAACTTTTGCAAACCATTACTTTGGCTCCTCTAAAATTCTACACAGCAGAAGTCTTAAAGTTTCTTGATTATAGAAAAAAAAATGAAGCCACACAGAGCCAAATGTTAAAAGTCGTAATAACTTGGTGGATCAATCGCATAGTTAAGTATTCCTGGATTAGAGAAAGGAGAAACGTTAATATTTGGCAAAAATAAATGAGAAAAGAGATCATGGATAAGAAGGCTGAACTTGAAAAACAATTCAATTTTGAATATGTACTAAAAGTCCATTTTCAAGTGTAAGTAAAGGCCATGCTATTACAATATTTCCTGGGGGACTGAGGGGAGAGAAGGCGAGAAGGGAAGAAACCATTACAAAGACAGCTCTAATCAGGCAAGAACAGCAGCAAAGCAGTAAGAGAACCTTACAGGGAGGTAAATACAATCAGGTTTTTTTGCTAGTCATGAAACCACAGAATACGTTGGCTTTAATAATTACATAACTTTATTTTACTCCTAAAGATAGCAATGCCAAAAGGCAAAACTACCTTATCAATAATTTTTAATAAAAGCATCTTTAGTATTTATTAAATTTTAATAAATTATCATCAAAATAAGACATTGAGATTGAAGTTGTGATCAAAATGATTCTGTTTATGATGCTGGAAGAATATTTAAATACAATAAACTACAAAATAAGGATGTGAGTGATACAAACTATTTAATGGTAAATATTATGTAAGAAGGCTGAGACGTCTGAGAAAATGACCAAAATAAAAAAGCGTAAGTAAAAATAAAATACTAGTATTATTTTACATAGTACTTTACATTTAAAACACTTTCAGATCGTCTCCAATTTAAGCAATTGACAAAACTAAGTTCTGAAATAAGATGCTCTCATACACTCATTCTCACTTAACGGTGAAGTCTGTAAGGGCTAAATAAATGACAAAATGAAAGGAAAATTCAACTAATAGGTAAAAGAAAATTAATTTGAAAATGTTTAAAATGGAAGAGTTTCTCAGGCTTCATGACTAGCGACCACTTTTTTGGTTTTTTTAAATTGGGGAATTGGGGAGGGGGACCAGCCAAGTTGTTGTTCTTCAATCTTAGTTGTGGAGGGTGCCCGTCGCCATCTGGCTGCCCATCGGCAGCTCGTGGCCTCTAAGCTCAAGGTGCTGTGTTACAATCCTAGTTGTGTGTGGGCATAGCCACCATCCAATGTGGGAGTCCAATCGGCAGCCTTGTTGTTAAGAGCCCGCACGCTATCCACTGAGCCATCTGGGCGGCAGCTCAGCTCAAAGTGCTGAACTCACTCTTAGTTGTGGGTGGGCGTAGCTCACAATTGAACAGGCAATCTTGTTGTTAGGAGCACATGCTCTCACCAGCTGAGCCATCCTGCCACCTGTTGGCAGCTCATGGCCTCTAAGCTCAAGGTGCTGTGTTCAATCTTAGTTGCGGGTGGGCATAGCCACCATCCAATGTGGGAGTCCAATCGGCAGCCTTGTTGTTAAGAGCCCGCACGCTATCCACTGAGCCATCTCGGCGGCAGCTCAGCTCAAAGTGCTGAACTCACTCTTAGTTGTGGGTGGGCGTAGCTCATAATTGAACAGGCAATCTTGTTGTTAGGAGCACATGCTCTCACCAGCTGAGCCATCCTGCCACCTGTTGGCAGCTCAGCGGCAGCTCAGCTCAGGTGCTGCACCACTGTCCCATGTGGGAATCAAACTGGCGGCCCTGGTGCACAGAGCTCACGCTCTTAAGCTAACTCTTAACCAACTGACCCACTCAGCCGGCCTAGCAACCACTTTTTAATAGCCTAAATTTGAAATAACAACTTTTAAGTTGCTTTAATGCTTTCCTATATAATTTTGGTAAAGTATATCACATATAAAAATAGGATTCTGATAAAACCAAATCTCTCTTCTAACTTTATTCACTGATCCTGTGGAAATGACCTTAAAAATAAGGTGAAAGGAAAAAATGCATGGAAAAGGTTTTACTTATTAATTTTAGTTCCTATGCTCTGATTTATGGATGAAATCAAATTAACAAATTTTCACTGAGCCATAGCTGGCAGCCAAGTGACCATACAATTAGCCTCAGCATTTCTTTGTTCTTGGCTTGGTGTATCAAATTGATTCAGCACAGGTATTTCTGAGATAAGGCATGAGAGTGCTGAGGAGTTGCCACTATAAGCTTGTTAAGTTAAAACGACTGAAAATCCATACATAGAAGATGAGGCTTCAAAGTCAGGAACATTAAACATGATCTGCGTATAACCTTTGATTGAGAACATTAGAAAATGATTGCAATTTAATAACGAAAACATAATCAGTTCATTCAACATTTCATTAAGGCTGCTGTTATGTGGCAAATGCTCTACTATTTACTGGATATACACCTGAAAGAACAGTGACGAGCGGCCCTGTGCTCTTGGGTCTTCATATATTCTGTTGTGTCTAGAATAAAACGCTTTGTGAGAAGAGGAATCATAGTGCCTTAAAGCATAGTTTTCAAACCTAAAGAATCATCAATATCAATTGCAAGCTTTTAAACATATCGATACTCGGGTATGACTAAAATCTCCATAGGAGATTCCAATGCAGCTGAAATTGAGAATCATTGCATATTTGTACAAGTCTAATTCTTAGTATCAATATTAAAAATACTGTTGGTCTATGGCTTTCATTTCATGAAGTTTTAAAGCATATTTTCCTCATTCAAAATGAATAACCCACAATGAAACATAAATAATGCTTTTTCCCATGTTCGGGGACAAAGTGAATTCTTAGTAGAATAAATGAGTGTCATGAAGGTCAGGCTACAAAGGAATGGTGATCTTTGTAATAAGTAGAATTTAGGGTTGAAATATTCAAGTCTTGTTGCACTATACAGAAAACAGAGGATTTGATGCCAGAAGAAAACATTAGTCTCCTAAATATGAATCACACAAGGCACATAATTCAATAAAAATAGATTAAAAATATAGACAGGAAATTCAGAGGATAAGACAACAAAAATGTTTGAAAAAATGCTCACTCTCATTCATTAATATAAATGAAAATCAAACTGGAAAAGTATTTCAGATGACTCTAAGTGATAAAAAGAGAATTGGAAAATGTTGTCACTGAAACTGTGTTGAAACAAGACATTCACATATTGGAAAAATACAAATTATATAGTTTTGATGGGAAATTTGAAAGTACTTAGGAAAAATTAATAATTTGTATCCCCTATTATTTGGTAATTTGAATTTAGTTACATACTCTAAACATAATCTCTTGGATTTAAATATAAGACCATCTAATGTACCACTCTTTATAAAAGCAAAAATAAGAAAATAGCTAAAAACTTCAATAGAGCAATATGGCAATAAACCATGGTATATTCACATCATTTGTATCTATAATGCTAAAAGGAATGTGTGTGTGTGTGTGTGTGTGTAATATATATGTAATAATACATATATTTATTTATACACAAACATCTGTATCAACATGAAAAATACTTTAAGACAAATGAACCAAATCATTAATTATATGGTAACATGACTAGTAAAAAATCATGTTGCAAATATGCATATTATAAAGTCATACAAGTCATTCAGAAAAAAATAACACATATTTTTCATAAATGCATACATATATATGTAAAGCATTATTTTTTCCAAGTCTAGATATAATTACCCCAAGCACGAGATGATGAAATTTCCGGGTCAAGGCGGGGAGGGAGATGGATAAATGGATAAGAGACAAAGGTGGCTTCAAATTTATAAGTGGTTGCTGTTTATTCACAGCCTCCCAAATTTCACTGGAAGAAAACTAAAAGGTTTGACAATCTGGTATGACTAAACTTACATTTTTGGGTTAAAAATTTTTGAAACAAATATAGAAATAATTGTTACATTTCTCAATGTTAGAAAATACTTTTCTATGTCCCAATTCAATCTACCTACAATTATTTTGTGATCCTTACCTTAATTTTGCTAGAAAATTTCTTAATTTCATAATAAAATTAGATAAAAACACAATGTACCCAAGTTGAGATACAAAATTATGATATGACCCAAAACCACAGTTTTAGATCTAGGATATAATAATTGACACATCTTTGACTCCTCAGAGGTTAATACAAAGCCTGACACTTGTAGGTACAGTCATGTGCCACGTAACGATATTTCACTCAATTTCAGCCCACATATATGATGGTGAACCCTTAAAATTTGAATGGATCTGAAATATTGTGGTGGTGCTGGTGTAAATAAACCTACTGCATCGCCAGTCATATAAAAGTATTGCACACACAATTATTACAGCGCATGATACTTGATAAAGATAATAAATGACTATATTACAGTATTCCGTACAGTACTGAATTCAGTATTCCAGACAGTACAAACCTGCTGTACAGGTTTGTAGCCTGGGAGCAAAGGGCCATACCATATGACCTAGGTGTGCAGTAGGCTGTACATCTAGGTTTGTGTCAGTGCACTTTATGATGTTCACATAATAACAAAGTTACCTCATGACATATTTCTCAGAACGGATCCTGGTGGTTAAGCGGCACATGACTATATGCGAATAAATGATTCTTTAACTCTGATGCTCACCAAAAGTCGGTATCTACCTATCATTATCTCACACCTTTTAGTCCTATATGGTAAATCTTTACTCCCAATGCCCCCACGAAGGCTCATAAATTAAACAATATTGTGTAACTCCAAGGCCATTTAAAAATAGCTTGGTCATCATCATATACAGACGTTTGGCCTTGTCACCTTTAGATCACATTTTCTGCCCGTCTCCATCCCTTTCCATGAAGAGTATACATAAAAGCAATGACATGTTCTCAAGGAACATTTTCCTGACTACAACTTCATTACAAAAGTACAATTAGATATGGGAAAATTACTGCATCCCTTAAAAAGAATTCTTATCGGATACATTTCATGTCAATTATTGAATAGACAGGATTCTTTCATGTTTTAATTCAATATACTTATTTACAAAATGATATAAATCTGCTTTATGAAAGTCTAATTTTTCTAAAAGTGCAAATATGTTTTTCATCTTTGAAAAAGTTCTTCGTTAACATAAAAAGGGAAATCAGCTCTAATCTCCATTTTACTAAAAAAACCAAAAGCCATATATTTCTAATTACAAAATTTTAGAGGAGTTTTTCTGGAATTCTCAGACATAAATCATAGGATGGAAATCATCTAAGTATATAATGTTCATAGTTGAAAATTTTATCTCTAGTTTTTGGGTACACAAATGTATAAAATAATAAATGAATAAAAGAATGTAGCTATTAATCAGCAAATAATGTGAAATTTATCATACAACATCAAAATCATTCCCACACATATCACCTGAAATATGAAATCAAAGCTGATGAGAAGACCCTGAAATATTAATTAGTGGTGATGCTTTTAAAGAAACCCTGTAATGAATTATTTTCTTCTATGTGAGTCTTTCACTAAAGAAACAACACGAGAAAAAAGCAAAAATCAACTATAACATGTCTCCTCTCTATTATTCCCGAAAAATTCCCATTCAGCTTCAATATTGTATTCTGATCTCATATTTTGTGGGGCACAAGGGAAACTGACAAGGAATATTTTAGACTCAATGAAAGAAAAATGTAAACATTCTGGCTTACAGTACTAAAACCATCATGAGACTCACTTTTTGGCAAACTAATGAAAATAAATTACTTAAGCATAAGGCTCATTTAATTCCAAATTAAGCCCTTGGCAATGATAGTAGAACTGTAATAACAAAGTAGATAAAAATCAGTATCTGTAAGTTATAAGAATAACTGAAAGAAAAGGCTATCCAGACACAACAAAAATTTAGCATCTTCTATTTTGTATCCACTATTCATCACTGAAGTCATAAGCTGTCCTTATAGCAATAATGTAGGATTTCTCCGAGCTGCCCTCCTTTCCAAAATAGTTCTCATTAGAGACTCATCCCAAAACATGAATATAAAAGCATACTTTGCTGAATTTGTGACAAAAAGGAGTCTATAGCTAAAGGATAATTAGTATTGTTTCTAGAACACAGTCATGTAATTAATCAAAATTTTGCCATAATCAAGTTGTCAGGGTACTTGCTTTGTTTCCCTTCAAAGGAAAAAACAGGTTTCCTTATTAATAATTACCCTCTATTTAAGATTAGAAACTTTGTTCTATATTAACAGACAATATAAAATAATTTTAATATTTGCTATTTCAAAAGATATAAAGAGGTTCACGGATGGATATATGCAATTTTTGTGAGGAAAGAATTTAAAGATTAGGGACATAAAAAAATATGGTGCTGAGATATTCAGCACTTTTGATTAGAAGGAATTCTTTAATTTATTCAGGCTGAGTCTATAATAGACCATACTACTTTATGTTAAATTCAAACATCCATCAAAAAGCATCCATACATACCAGATAAACATATAACAGCTTAATAAATCAGTTAAAGATTGAATTTCACTGATGAAATTTTACAGACTTTTTCTAGACCAGATTATCATTTACCAGCAAGGTTTTCATCAAGGTAGTGTATGGTTATATAAAAATCTCGAGTGTCAAAAGCATATTTCATGTATTTGACATAATGAATGACACATGATATTTATCCAAAGTTTAAAATCTAACATATTTGAGTTGATTTGGTAGTAAAAGGTCACCAGAAACAAGTTTATGGCTTTTTTCTCATTTCAATTACAATCACCACTATGAGCCTATTTGAAATTCCTCACGATCTTTATTCATATATATGACATTAGCTAACACTGGTAAAAATCAACAGTTTAGTTAGAATATTAAAAAAATGTAAATTAAAGAGAAGGAACTTAAGATGACCGTCTATCCTTCTTTCATTTAATCATGCTTAAAAGAGATTCTTCTTAATTTTACTTTTTATTCTTTAAATGGTATTACCTAGTGTTCACACCTTTGTTTCTAATATTTTTTCGAATAAAGAGAACCAGGGTTCCTTGGAGAAATGGACTGACGTTAGTACTGGGGCAGGGAATATACAAGATGAGCCATCAGCATTTGTAAGTGCGAGAAAGTGAAGAAGTGCTACACACACACACACACACACACACACACACACACACACACACACACACGAGGAGATGTCAGAGTGTCAAAGGGACACAGATGTCTGCCTAACGAGCTCCTGCTGGCCCCAACTGGGACAATTCAAGGAACAAAACAAAGTAGTATTGAATTATAACCCAACATATAAAATAAATATCCATACAAACATATGGATAAATGATACAATCAATAAATAAATGAGGGAGAAGAGACAATCCTCCCCTGCAGAACTCCAAATAATTTATGCACATGCTCCATCCTCAAAGAGGGAAAACACAACGTCCCACGCCATAAATGTGGGCCGCGCAGTGACTTCGTTGCACAGAATACAATACAGAAAGGACAGACGCTGTAGGGATTAACTCTGCAGTGGAGAAACATGAAAAACACTATCTCAGCCCGGTGATCAAGGTCAACATCAACAGCGATAAGTCATGTTGCTATTGTGTACCCTTGATAGCACATGATGAAAATGTCCTCTTACCTGTGCGCTTCCTTTCAAAACCCATAACAATCTAATCATGAGACAAACATCTGGCAAATTCCAGTGAAGAACATTGCTCAAAATATCTAGCTAGGAATCCTGAAGACTGTGAAGGTTATCAGAAACAAAGTCTAAAAAACTATCACAACCAGGGGGAGACAAGACAAATAAATGCAATGTGCTACCCTAGAAGGCATCTCAGAACATAAACAGAACAGTAGGTAAAGATGAAGGAAATCTGAGTAAATGATTAACTTTAGTTAATAATAATGTATGAGCATTGGCTAATTATAAAATATATACTATCTTAATGTAAGGTGACAATAATAGAAAAAACTGGGTGTGTTGAAGTATATGGGAACTCTGTTCTATCTTCTCAATTTTTCTGTAAGCCTAAAACTGTTCTAAAAAATAAAAAATAAAGAATGGTTGTTACAAAAAGCTTTAGTAACCAAATAAAATTAAGTGGATGGGTTTGACAGATCAATATGTGAAAGCTTTGAGTAAAGAAATAGCCCTCCGTATAAGGGGGTTTCATATGCTTGGATTCAACCAACCACAGATCACAAATATTCAGGAAACAAACAAACAAACAAAATCCCTGAAAATTCCAAAAAGCAGAACTTGAATTAGCCATGCACCAAGCACTACACTGAATCGACACAAATGCTCTAGCCTATATGCAAATACCAGTTACATGCAAATAGTAAGGCATTTTATATAAAGGACTTGAGCATGTGGGGATTTTGGTATCCGTGGGGGTCCTGGAACCACAGATACTGAGGGTTGACTATATTAACAACTGACATCAACAATTGAAAATTAACACCAACATAAGTGCATATTAACATTTTAACTGCCATCTAAATTAATCCAAAAAGATGGGACAACAGAATGGAGTAAAATTCAGGTTCCATGATCACAGTTGTTTCTATATATTATACAAGAGATGACATATTGATTTCAAATCCTGACTGGTTTTTGTCTGCCACTCTACATAGCATTTGTAGTACACATCCTATAAACCCCCAAATGAGTGAAATATTAAGGAACGGATGCTTCTAAACCCATGGCCCTTGGTGTTTTTGCTGGCATAGTGACCCATTCTTCCTCATTAAGCCAACGTGGAGAAATAAAGCAGCAATTTCTTGCATACCCATGGCAAGCTTCTTCTAGAATAGAAGCTGAAGTGCCCAAAGAATTCAAATACTGGCACGGCAAGGGGTGTGCCACAGCCCCTAACCCATTACATTAAAATCAAGCCCCTGAATGCCAGTCTTCAGAGTAATCTTGTTTAGCTGAAAATAAGAGGTTTAACACTTGCCACCAGGCAGTGCACTATGGTCAAATCAGGTTAGCCACGAAACAATACAGCCTTTATGAGGAAAATATGTGAAGAAAATATCCTTTGTGACCTAAGAAACAAAAAATACTTCAAACAAAAGAAGATACCTCTCTTTGACTACCAAAACACTTTTGGTTTTTTATTAATCTCCTTTCCCTGCAGTTTAAGAATACGCCTAAAAGGAAGAGAAATCAAAATAAAGGAGCTACAAGTGAACTGAACTTAGAAAAGGAACTCCTCTACTGATCTCTCCTCAAGTGGGCAACTAACTGCATTGCAAATGTAGTGCCTGTGCCAATGGATTAAACTGCAACATTCTTTTAACTTGGTGTGGCCTTCGTGCGACAAACCAGCCATTATGAGATGTGTTCCAGTCTCATTAATGAGTTAAGCATGTGAGCCCAGCATTTTAGAAACATAAAGAGACAAACTATAATGAGACTTCCCTCAGTGGGGAGGCCAAGATACAGCCATTTTCTCTCCAAGATACCATAATAGACAACTATTTAATGAGTGTGGGAGTTTTTCTATGAAGATACAAAAGACACAAATAAGGAAAAGATTTTATATATAGAAATAAAACTTAATATACATACCTTATAGGTAGGTGTCCATTAATACACATGCTTAATATTTTTAAATGGAAGTACGCTCCCACTCTATAATTACACTTGTCTTCTGCTAAATACAAAGAGTATATGCAATGAAAAAATGGACAAATCATTATTTTTTTCATAAATAAAAATGCAGACCTCTACCTATACATTTCTCATGTGGATTTTGTCTGTCTTCTCAAAATGCCACACTGATTTATAAACCAACACTTGTTGTTTTGATTGGGAAAACTGAGGCAGAGTAATTAGAGTTTTTGAAAGAAAATTTTCACTTGGGAAAACATCCATCAATTTTATAATTCTTCTTTCAATATCTGGTGATTACAACGATTCAGAAATTCCCAGACAGTGCTGTGGTGCAGACTTAGGCATTATAATTAGCAGTCATTCAGAGCAGAATCAAACAGAACTGGAGTCTTTACAAGATCAGCTGAGTAGAACATTTTAGGTTTACCAAGCAAGCAGAAGGGGTCATCACCTATCCTCCCTGCCTAACAGAAAACAGAATAAATGAACAACCATGCCAAATTTTCAAGTGCATCTGAGCAGTAAAGGAAGTTGTGGTTAGTAGAATCTATTACAGAAAAAAACAACTCCACTTCCAAATCTTCGTTAGGTGTATTATTTGATGTGTTCCCTTTAATATAGAAGAGATGTAAGGAGCAGCAAAGTAGGAATATCAGCAGTAACCTACAGCTAGTTGTTTGGAAATATCTTGAAAACAAAAATTGAGTTTTCATTAAATGAAGGATGCTGTTTCATACCTATGCATCTTATTACTCTGAAAGTCAATTTCTTTTTGAAAAGTATAACAGTAGACCTAGACTGCAATATCTATTATAAACAAATGGAGTAACTTTCCTAAGAGCAGAAATTAATATTTGTACCATCAAGTAAGCATTTCTTAAATGCATGTCTTTATTAGCTGGAATTAATCATCAAAAGGCTGACCCTCAAATTATACTTACTTTACAAATAATAAACTAGTTGCACATTTCATGTTATACAGACGCAGAAATGATTGATATAGCTGCCAAGTGGCCATGTGCCAGATGTTTGGAAACAAGCTAAAATACTAAAAAAAGTTTTCAGTTCAGGTTCTGTTCTGATAGCCTCTCCAACGGAGGTCTTCCCGCCAGAAGCAACTTGGCAAAATGTGAATTTTGGAGCCTATTGGTGGTGGCTACTAATCTAAACAGATGAAATTTTTGTGTAAATGTAATCCACCTCATTTCTTTCCTTCTCTTTTAATGTGAGTTTGAAATTAAATTTTAATCATATGCTAACTTTTAAGGATTATATATGAGGATTGAGGTGTTCAGAAAGCTCATAGGTAAACTTCACAAGAAAATTTTGAAACAGAAAACTTGAAAACTGTGAAACCCATATAATCATTGCAGTATTTGTCTTCTACTTGAATAAGACTTCAGTATAACTCAAAAGTTTCACCTTACTTCATATGAGTTAAAAAAAGATTTCTGCATTTATTAAATACCTATTGTGAGGGCCATTAAAATTATCCCCATTAATTTTCCTTTTTAAGCCTGTCTAGCCTTTGTAGCTATCATTAAATATTTCAAATGATTTCAGATAGGGTTACAATCTAGTATTCTTTTTTCGTTAAGATGTATATCTTTGATTTTTAGCAGTGTCAATTTAAAACACCCTAGAATTAAATAAGATTTACTGCAAAAATCTCCCATGAGTCTTCAAAACACATTTGGATAATTCTTTCAGCCCAATACAGCTCCAATTAGCACTAATCATTACCATGCTCTAATTATTTAAAATTAAATACACTGAGCTTACACATGCAAACATTTTGCAATTCTACCCCACATCCACTTCTCTTTTTAAGTTAATTTATAAGATTAGACAACTTGTTTTAGTAGATTATTATCATTGGATGAGGTCCAGAAAACATTTATCTAATGGGAATTCTGTCTGCTTTAACAGTTGTGTTTAGTGGACGCTCTCTGACTCAAGTGTCAATCATTTTTTGACTGACTCCTGAACCTTAAGAACCCTGCTGGGAGACAAGCAAGAAGTGTTTTCCAGGTGCATGACTGACACTCAGTAAGTCTGAACTAAGCAAAGGGGAAGTGGAAGGCATTGGTTAAAATACCCTTCTGGAAGGCTGTCTTCTCGCCCCCTATCAACATGCTCTTGTTCAAATGCACTGGTCCCTGTCCCTTGATGCCGTGTGATTAGGCACCTTCAATACAGCAATGAACACCAGCGACACTTACAACTGCAGAAAACTCATGCAACCCATGCCATGGCAAGTCAAACATTAACAAAACCAAAAGATGAAAAATCTTAACACCATGCTAAAAATATTGAGTAATAGAAAATAATAAAAATCATAGGATGTGTTAGAATCTTTATTTAGCTCCTGAAACGGAAACATTCCTTTTTAAGTTAATACCAGGAAATTCCATTGTTGAATAGGTTTCCATAACAACTCCTAAACAAAACACACTAGAACTTTTAGAGTAAGCATCGTTGTTTCTTAATAAACCCATTTTTGTTCCATTCTGCACCATATCTCAAGTCGACCCACATATCTTGTTCCTTCTACAATCTAAACAAAGGCGGGTCATCTAAATGACATGCTCAAGCAAGAACAAATTAAGCTCCATTATCTATGAGAGACCAGATATTATGAGGAAAGACAGAATTGTGTATAATTGCCTAATGAATTCAAACACCTGTTAAGTCATTTTATATCTCCCAGATGAGGTCCTGGCATCTTGTGAAGAGAGCAGTGCCTCAGAAAACAACATTCTATTCTGTCATTGTATTTCACGATGGAATGCAGAGGAAATCATTTATTAGTGGTAGTAACACTAATTACAAATGTTTATTCAACATTTTACACAATGTCCTTACATATATTATTCTCAAGTAATTCTTCCCTAAACCCTATGATGCTTGTAAACTTTGTGAATTAGTATTTTACAAAAGGGCAGGCAGGAATCAGAGTGGTGATGTGTAAACACAGTTAACAGGTAGAAAGACACAGTTAACAGGTGGAAAAACAAGGATTCAAAGCCATGTCCTTTGTAAATCCAGGTGCTCTAAACCACACATTACCCACCTCGTATCCACTATCTCCAAATCTTCACCAGCCAGGTCCTCAATCTGCTCTCATCCTTTCCAACCTCAAGGTGATAACTGACATAAAAGCTCACTAACTTCTACAGGAAAAGCTCATAAAGCCACAGGTGGGTAAATGCTAGAGAGATCTAGAGATGAGAAATTTATATTGGTAAAATCCCAGAACTTTAGAGAGCATCTCCTTAGTATTATTTATTTTGTAGGGAGGAAATTGGTGTCCACAGAGCTTAAATGTGTTCCTCATGGTCAGGGCTGGAAATTTCATCTTCCTTTATGTCCATGGCATGATACTTTCTCCTTTTGTTTGTATCTTTAATTACTATTCTTCATCAAGAATCTACAATAATTATCTAAAACAAGAATAAATTCCAAGGTCCTTGGCCTGGTATTCAAAGTTGGTCTAAAATTTGGCTCATCTTTCATATCTAAAGTTCAAAATCTCCTCAGTGGTACTGGTCTCATTATTTTATGTATAAACCAAATGTGTATCCATCTGCCTAATATTGCCACTATCTTAAACGTTCTCCCTCACTTCCGACTTATATTCCACTTCTTCCACAAGATTTCCCCAACTATTCCTGGGTACATTAATCCCTCCCTGCCTTCTCAAAACTCTCTTATAACTTGTACCATACATGAAAGATATTGTATATTGCAAAGGTCAAGTCTGATGTTAAGGCCCCAAGTGACACTAAGCATACGTCATCTTAAAGATTATCACACTTACAGAAACTGAGTTTCACTTCTCCCACATGAATACAAGCTCCTAGATGATAGGGATTTGTCTGTTTTGTCTGCTGGAGTACACTATCCACAGCAACTAGCCAGCACCTGGCATGGCAGGCACTCAATACTGGATGGATGAACGAGTACATAAATGGCCGAGCCAATGACTGAATGAACAAAAGAACAATGAACACAAAACAGAAGTCTAGAAGGGGGCTGGAAAGCCAGTATATGAAGGCAGTTTTAGATACATCAGCATCTTGATACGATGATCATAGTCCAATGTGATCTCTCTGGTCTATATATCCATGCAGCACAATTTATAGAGGGGGTTCTTTACCCTGGGCTTTTTATAAAGTCTATATGGATAAATGATACTGCAGCTCCTTCTTTCTTTAACTTATATATTGGGTTGTCGAAAAAGTCATGACGTATTTTTTCTGTTTTTCATTGCAAAATTGTGTCATGACTTTTCTGACAACCCAATATTTTACATCAATGTCCATAGTTTCTTTAACAATTTAATTTTCTTTCCCCCTGGCGGGCACTGTATTATTGGGAGTTAGAACAATGGGAAAGCATTTACAGCCCCTCTAGAAAATAAGGGCTGTCCCTTACTGTGAAAAAAACCTTCAAATGTGTTTTAAATATATTTAAAGTATGAAGCCAGGTGAAGTTCTTAATCCCTAGAGCTATTTTTAATCAGCGAAGAATAGGAAAAGAATATAATGTCTTAAGGAAGAAAAAAAGGAGAGGAAGAGACAAAGAGAGAGAACAAGGGAGGGAGAAGAGGAGTCAGGAAGACAAGACAATCATTAGACTTGCCAAGTTCACCTGAACAAGATGGCAGGAATCAAATTACATAATACCTCTGGGCCTCTTCGGCTCTAAATGAGGAGCCTTAAAATACCCACTTCACTTCCTGAGATCATGAGGAGATGAGCTGAGGTGTCAGGAAGGCTAGTAAACAATATAATACTAGACAAATGTAAGGAATTACGAGTTTGAGGGATAGGATATTCTTGAAACAGCAAGGTCAGTTCTCTCAAAAGGATGCTGTTGTGGGATCTGAGAAACTTCTATGTAATTGAATACTTCCCAGAGACTAAAAACTGTGGTCCCAGGGAGCAAGCTATTTTTAATCTCATTTCCAAATATCCATGTCAAAAACACATCCACTTCCCAGTCTAGCATTATATAGCGTTATAGCGAATCACAAAATTTAATGATTAATGAATATAAAAATGGACTAATGGCCTTGCAATATTACATGATAATATAAAAGTATTCATTCACATTTACTGAAGTTCTATAATGAACTCTGACTTCTAATAAATAAATAAATAACAGAAACAACCAACCATATGATCTTTATGGCACATATTTTAAAGTTTGCTGATTTGTAGAGAAAGTGACCATCTTAAAATAGATAAAAATCAAAATGGCTCACATTAGTTGAGCACTTACTATGTGCTAGGCACTCAGAGGTTTCTACGTATTAACTTAATCTTCAAAAAACCTAGATATGAGATGTATTGAGGTACAAAAAGGTAAAAATCGAAATTCCCAGATCATGCTGATATTAAAGCAGCAAGCATTATATTTCCTCATGCAACCAGCTGCCTGTTTAAGAAAGAGAAGAAAATATTATGTTACAAAAAATCTGAAATAACTTTTTAAAGGTCCAAAGACAAAGCTGCACTCAAAAAGAACAATTAAGCAATAGATTTTGAAATATATTTATAGAAAATTCAGGATTTGAGATGTTGGCTTGACGAGTTTTTAAAAAAAGAAAAATATATGCTAACTTCACATTTATCTTTGCAGATTTAGTTATCTTCAATTTAGAAAATTCTGAACCAATAATTTGAATGGTGTTCAGTTTCCCTAAGTGTTCTTCATTTTGACAGCATGAAATGGCCCATTTTCAAAGAGAAGAGTGAGAGCTACAACACAGTAAATATAACATTGTCAAACTTTTTGCTACCTTCCAAATGACCTATGTCACAACCACCAATGCATTTATCACCAAGGTATTAAAAAAAAAAAAAAGAAAAATCACTGCCAAAGCTAATCACTTTATATCTACTCAGGAGGTAAACACTAAGAAACCCACCTTCACCCAACCACCACCAACTGTGGCCAAGAAAAAAAATATATTAAACTGGTACAAGAGTTACTTCTCCATTTTGTTTCAGTGACAGCTCTCCTTCATGACAAAATTATTTGGCTTTTGTATTAAGAGCAATAAATAAATACACTCACTTTTCTTTCTAAGTAATTTGCCAAAAAAAAAAAATCAAGAAAGATGAAAAAGAAAAATTCAAGTATCCCTACATTACAAGCTGAATTTCAACTTAAGATATATTTTTACAGCTGCTATGAACTTCTAGAGCTGGTTATTCTTGGAAACCGCCTTCTGCTTACTTGGGCTTCCTTTAGGGGAGAATTGTTACCAAAGTTTACTTTGTATGGTTATTTTGAATGAATTGGATGTCCAGAGAATAGTCATAGTGCTGATTGGACTTGAATTTACTTTCAAAATTCTAGTAAAGGAGATCCTACTAACATGAAACAGGACTGGCAATATCTGCTCAGTGAGCTCACTAGTTCTCTGACAAAACATAGAGCAAAAAAATAGAGAAAAGATCATACACTCTCAGTATACTAGTTTCCTCAACTGTAAAAAAGGAAGATTAATATCCTCATCAGAAGCGTTCAAAATCCAGATGAAAATAAATGTGAAAGCCCTTTGTAAAAGGTATGCAACTTGTATGACGTGGAATGATTCCTACTACTATAAATATATTGTCCTAAACGTAATCTTTTTGGAGTGACTGTGTGACTTAATACCCATGGCTGTATCAACTAAGGCACCAGGTAGACCCAGCAAACTACAGCCTGTAGGCCAAATCGGGTGCTCGACTGTGTTTTTAGATAAAGCTTTACAAGAACACAGCTACACCAATTTGTTCTCAGGAGGCCAGCCAAGTCGAGTAGTTGTCATGGAGTCCACATGGCGCACAATATTTACTATCTGGCCCTCTGAGTAGAAAAGTATGGTAAGTTCTCAGTCCAGTTTACTGTTTGACACCTGATAATATTTCTTTCAGGATTTTTTTTTCTTTTTTAATTTTCTTACAGAGAATTGCAAATTCATGTGATATTTAAGGAAAATATGCTATTTTTCTTGCATAGGAAAAAGGATCACAGTCAATTTCTAATTATATGTCTAAAATGATAGCATGGCTAATGTAAAAATGACAACTCTCTATTACAGTGTACATAATTATTTCATTAAGAATTATAAAGTATGATTGGCTTCTGTGAATTCACTTCAGATATTCAAGTGTGAATGGTATTTAAGTTTAAAAGATAATGAAAAAGACAACATCATGATACAGGATATTATATGGAGATACTTTAATTCAAATAGAGTCTCTAAACGGTGAAAAACACAGAACATACAACCCATTTCAGTTTGTAGCAAATACTTACTTGGTCCTCAGAAAAACATTATTATAGTATTTTGGAATCTAATCTTTTGTTCCTTAGAATAAATGAAAAACTTGTATCTGTACAATAAACCCATCTTTCCAATCGCATTATTTCAAAGACAAGGAAAGTTATGATTTTACCCCCCTGACCCTACCCCTCAAAAAAGATTAGCAAGAAGGTTATTTTTTAAACTAATATGATATAATTTGGTTCTTGGAGCATCCGCAGAAACTCCCACAGTAGAAAAATAACCCCTGGAGAGGTTAAATGGCTTGTTCACAATTACACAACTAGGCAGTGGCAGAAACTGTCTAAGAACCCAAGCCTCCTGCATTTATGTCATTATGCCAGACGGCCATACTTTTCACAGCGTGTTCCCTTTATCTCCGAAATCACGACTTCTCTCAAATGACTTACATTTTTCAGAGGCTTTTGTGTAATTAACCTAGAAAAGGCTACCAGCTGGATGGAAAGGTTTAGGTTCAAACAACCTATATACAAATTTGATGTAAATCAGCAAATATCTTAATGGCACATTAAATTTTTATAGAATCATTCTCCCATAATTAACTTTATGTTATTGCTCTTTTTAAAATTGCTTAGAAGTTATTTGCCTCTAGGAGGCAAGGTGGGGCATATTTTAGGACAGCTGTTTCTTTAAGGGGATAAAGAACTATTCACCCTCAGTCCCGTCTTTAAATGTGAAGTATGTCTAAAAATGTTTCCTTTTTTTAAAAGGTAATAGAGTGGAAACCAGGTTTTTCCTAGATTTTACAAATACCTTTACACTTTGATAAAACTCCTGAACAAAGCTAAAAGCACATCAATTATATGTATTTAAACACAACGTAAATATTTCTGCATGTGTAAGACAAAACTGAGAGGCAAACACATGAGAAAGAAAAAGGACCCGGACTCCTATTTACAGTATAAACCACTGTTCCTCATTCAAGAATCAAGGGCTGCATGTACCAAACACACAGCCAAGAAAGCAATAAAATACTGACGTCAGATTCTTACTCAAGAAAATCGCATTTATGTAAGGGACTCCAATTTATCAGAGTTTTGAAAAACCAAAACAAGGATCCAGCGTTCTGAGCCAAACATAACCCCCCAGATACACCCTGGTTACCCAAACTCCATTACCAATTTGTTAGAAGTAAATAAGACAGGCAAGCATATGAAATACACCAGTGAAAACATTCAGGGTTCTCAGGAAAGCTTTAACCATATGGTTCTGAGGTCAACTTTCCTCTAGTGATCTTTTTAAACTTGGAAAGTATTAAAAAAAAACCAACTCTACATCTTTGATAATCAGTAACTACAGGTCCACACTCTCTTATCCTTAATTTAAAAATATGAAATTAATATGACAGTGATAGTTGCAAAAACTCAGTGCACACAGTCGAAACCAATAAAATTATACACTTCAAATGGGTCAATTTTATGATTTGTGAATTATATCTCAACAAAACTTAAAAAATACAAAGGCCTCACCTGAACTGACATGAGACTATTTGTAGCCTTAATTTATTCTGTTTACTGTAAATATTCATACATCCCCCTTCAAAAAGACTAAAAGTTTCTTACTACGAAATGCTGTTATGTTAGGGGTGTTACGTTCTTACAGAGCTTATGCACCCTCTTACCTTTGGATAATTTTTTAAAAGTCAGAATCACATCTGGCCTTAAGAGTTTGGGGTATTGAATCGGTGATTTTGTAGCCCTTTTTAATATAAATGGAGGAAAGCTCCGGTTCCAAAAACAGTCTTTATAATGCACATGAAACTAGATCCGATATCCTGTGCAGGGTCCTGTGCAGTTTAGGACTAAGACACACGGGCACTCTTTGGCATCACAACATTGCTAGGGATTCTAAATTATTTTATATTTTTGCTGAAATTTGCAGGAAAAAGAGTTATTATCCAAATTATAAAGCAGGCTCTGTAGCGCAGACTCATCCTTTTCCTTATAAAGCCATGAGGAATGCAAGGCCTGTCAAGGATGCATAAATACGTTAATATGTTTGATGAGCAATGACGCAGTAACATGAGATTCTGAGGCGAACCAAATGC
Source organism: Hipposideros armiger (assembly GCF_001890085.2). Taxonomy (NCBI): domain Eukaryota; kingdom Metazoa; phylum Chordata; class Mammalia; order Chiroptera; family Hipposideridae; genus Hipposideros; species Hipposideros armiger. The sequence continues at coordinate 1,191,418 of NW_017731587.1, forward strand.
TTCCATGTGAAATGACTCCAGAGAATCCTTTGTTATATGCTTTTGAGAAACACCATGCTTTTCAGAGGACACAGAGAAGGCAATAGGAGCTTAAGAAGATCGAACCCAGTCCAACTTCAAAGGATGTATCAATATAATGCCTCTCTTTTAAAGCTGTTCGTGTAGTAGGACAAGGTCATGGTGGGCGTGGTACATACACTTGCAGGCCAAAGCGAAGTTGATGGTCAAACTTGGAATAGCAAGATCTCAATGCCTGTTCCCTTTCTAGGACAGGAGGATGCAAAAGAAAAAGTTTCCAGCGCTTAGACTCAAGGAGATTTCTAAGCCAACTACACACACGTAACATCAGAGCTCCTCATCCAGTACTTTACAGAATCAGGCGCCATTTTACTTGAAGGAACCCAACTGAGAAACAATGATCTGCACTAGAAATAATCACAGGATATAGAATTAGCATTGTCTTGGAAATTCAGTCTCTGCTGATTGGTTCAGGGGAGTTCACTTAACCTCTTGTAAAATGGGGTGCAAATAATGACCCCACATGGTTAGTGTGACAGTTAAGTTAGAAAACAAGTGCAAATTCCAGGAGAGCGTAAGTTTTGTCTGGTTTCTCCACTTTATCCTCAACATCTAGAACAGTGTCTCATACCTCGAAAATACTCAGTACCTGTTTATCAAAAAATGAAAAAATAAAGCATCTAGCAAATTTCTTGTCACATGACAGGCATTGAGGGAGAAAAATGAACTCTGAACCCAAATGAAATACCCAAGCACAAAATGTTTTGAAATAGTCAACAAACCAACAACAACAAAAAAAAATCCTGGGTGAGCAGAGTTATTTAGATGATACTACTTTTCTGTCATTCTCTCAGACTCTTCCATAACCAAGCTAAATTAATTGCTTGGACACTTGTGCTTCTCCAGAATTTTATGTTAAACTCTACTTGCACTTAGTGCAGAGAGATAAAATTACTGTATACACGTCTTGTACTTCCTAGAGACTGGGAAAAAATATTATCCACCCTTGTATTTTTAGCACCCATAAAACTAGCTGTTGCATGCATGTGGAAGTGCAGATTATTTGTACTTAAAGCTAGTGCAGGTAAACACCATTGGTCCCAAGGCCAAGTTATATGCGAAAACGGCTGTTTCTTTTCTAACACTATTTGGATCTTCCAATTTGGTTAAACTTGTATAAAAAGAGTATATGGGAAGAACACGAGCTTTGGAGTGAGACATTTGGAATGGGATCCCTTCTCCACTATGCACTATCTGTGAATTCTTGGGCAAATTATTTCACTTCCATTAGCCTCAGTTTTCATCTGTAAATGAGGTTAATAAGACCTACTCTCCTAGAATGGAACACACTAATGCTAGCACACAGTAAGCCGTGATCAATAGTAATATTATCGTTATTACCACCAGCTCTGTGTATATGCAAATGATGGCTAATGAATTCAAATGGATTATTTCTCTTCCTCTTTGAACAATGAGGTAGTCAGCACAAACAGCCACCAGAGAAGATTACACTGCAGAGTGCGTGAGAATCAATGAGTATAAATTATCTTGTCCCAAGACCAGAAACTTTAGGCTACTGCTTTGACAACTTCAATTCAGTCCTTTTCTCCCTCAGCAGGCCCATTTTGCAACTGGCACCTCTAGATTTTCTCTTTTCTTGCTGTTTTATCTCTGATAGGCATTCAATTTTTGGAATCATCCTCGCTTTTGACATCAGTATTCAAATATTCACCCAACAGTGAGAAACTAGTCATGTTGTGGTCAGAAGCAACTTTAAACATCTTTAAGACACTAGTGGTAACATTTTTTAAAAATCCCACCACATGCCTGGAGTTACGAGTAACGGGGTGAATGACTAAACACACCCAGCTAACGTGGCTACTTCCAATGGCTAAAATTTTCCTTGCTCCCGAGTTTGTGCAGTGGTGCCTCAGACAGCTGGGAGACGGTGAGAAGAGGAGCTGCCCCACTATATTTATTAACTCTCCACTTCTAGATCAATCTCAGGCTTGGCATCGGTAAAGAGAAGACCTCTCTATTGAGGGTAACCTATTTCAAGCAATAATACACTCAGGAAATTAACAAATACAAAAGGAAATTAACCAAATTAGGAAGAAAAATACATTGTGATTTTAATCTGTTTGTGTTAAATGTCTGATAGCCACAAAAGTGAATATTCCATTTCAATATGAATTTAAATCAAGCTGGGGGCCTAGGATGACAAAATGTAAATACTTAAGCCAGTAATTGAAGCTAATTGCAGGGAGGGAAGGGGAAAATGAGAAAAGGAAGGGACTGAAAGAAGGGAAACAAAAACCAACAACTCGGTTTCAAAAAGTACCCCGGAATTATTAACATAGCAAGAGAACCTAGAAATAGGAAGGGCAGAACTCTAATTAATGATGAACTTGAGGGATGGGTGCCTAGAGGTCTATTACTAGGCGCCAGTCTTAAGCGGCAGATCAAAATTATTTCCGTAGACACACGTTTTTATAAATTAAAGGAAGGGAAGCAATGTGTATGTACAGTGATAAAAGCATTAGGCCTGGAGGACGAGACCCTGGCATACAATGTTGGCTCTACTCTTAACTAATCCTGTGTCTAATTTCTGTGGGCCTCCAGTTCTGTTAAAAGAAAGGGTGTGTCCTGTACATAGTTTCTAATATCTTTTTCCATCTTCAACATTTTGTGTTCTTATGAAAATTTTAGAATCTTTGATAATATCACAGGAGGGCATCAGAGTCTCAGTGTTCATCAGTGGGCTTCCAACCCAGCTATTTACCAAAATCACAGGAGAGCTCTCCTGCTACCTCTCCTCCAACTTCCTCTCAATGCCTCCAAAACAAACTAAAAGTAAACAGACCAAAAGATTCTTATTCAGTAGCTTCCAGGTTTGTGCGGCCATATCTGATTTCAACTACTTTCTCTACGAGAGCCTGAGAATTATCCATGTTGGGAAGATTCCAAGGAAACTCATAATGAATCCTAAAATCTTTAAATAGTCACCCTCCTTCACCCACCCCATGTATCTATCATCTGTCAATTAAATCCAATTTTTAAAAACGGGATTTTCTGAAACCAAACCAATTTTACCTATAGTCCTCTCAGTGAGCCAAAGCTACTAAGATTTAAGTTTCTGTAAAAATAATTTGGTCTGAATGTGATCAGGTATCCAAAAATATTTTGTAAAATTTCTGGCAGTCAGAAAATAGTTGTGCTTTAAAAACAAAACGGTTTGCCTTCAACTCTCTCCCTAGGAGGTGGGGAAATAAATTAAACGGTTGAACCACCACCACCACCACAACAACAAAAAAAAACACGCCTCAGTGTTTCCCTGGAAAGGTATGTTATAACAGAGACACTGGAATCAGAGGCAACGATATTGTCTGCCAGGTTGGGGAAGAACAGGAGGAGGAAAGAGATTAACATTCGCCTTCAGGTAATAACAGTGCTCCTTCTTTCTCCAAAAAAGAGACTGAAATGCAGCAAGCTATTGCAGCTACTGAACTAATCTTTCTTACCATAAATCTGGCTAAAAGGAAATATGTAGGAAACAGGGTGGTGGGGGAGGAGAACAGGAAAGCCCGTCTCCCCTCCACTTTCAGATACGTAAGCAACAGCACCATCCTGAGCCCAAAGGGGAAAAAGTCAGGCTATAAAAGTATGAGATGATGGTTAAGATATTACCAAATGGAGAAAAGTTAAAGAATGGTATATGTATGTGTATACACACACACACACACACACACACACACACACACATACTTGTTTTCAATTAAACAAAAGATGAATTATCAAACCGTGTTGTCTGGAAGAATCACCTTTCAACAGAATTTTTCCTCAACATTCTTTTAATTCTCAGCATTGGTAAACAGTACAGCAAACGCCCTATTTTTGTTGATTGACATTTCACCCTGCATCCCATTAGAAAAGCCACAGCCATGCTAATCGAGTAAACTGACAAAACAAAAAGCTCATTGCTACTGAAATGCTGTGGAAACACAGTGGAATGATGATGACCATGATGATACCTACTATAGGAAAGGAATTTGGCTAAAGAATGTACATTTGCTATATTCATATCCAACAACAACCCTACGAGGCAAATACTATGTTCCTATTTTACAGACCATGCAGCTGATGCTCCAGCATGTTTAGTGATTTGCCTAAGGTGACGGCAGAGAGAAAATGATGGAGGCCAATTTATATCTAAATCAGCAGGCTACAGTCCCATGGCCTTTCCACTTGCATGTATGCGTGGAAAGATTCGCCCAACATAATTTGTTATTTAAAATAAACAGCATGGGCCGGCCGAGTGGCGTGTTGGCTAAGAACTGGCTTGGGATGCCAGAGGGCCCCGGTTCGGATCCCACATATGAGGGCCAGTGACACTGCCCTCCACAGCTAAGATGCTGAACAACAGCTCAACCTGGAGCTGGGCTGCCGTGAGTCGCCGGCGACGGCGTAGGCTGCAGTCCCTGTGGCAGTGGGTTGCCATAAGCTACCGTGTGTAGCTGGCAGCCGCCGTGAGTGGCCGTCCAGAGGCCGGCGACTGATCTGCCTCGCCTGGGAAGAGCGCAATGATGGTGCCAACTTGGGCCAGTGAAGCAACGTCCTCCACAACTAGACTGAAGAACAAAACAACAGCAACTTGTCTGTTCCCCTTCCCCCAATTCCCCAGCGTTGTTCCCCTGCCCCGATTCCCCAATAAAACCTTTAAAAATAAAATGAACAGCATTATTGTTAGTGTTAGAAACACTGAACTTTTTAATCACACTATGTCATAAGATCTTAAGAAGAAATTATACTCACCAGAACACAAAAGCTGGAGAGTTTTTGCTGGAAGCTTTAAATTAGGAGAAATAAAAATTCTATGTAATTTGGAGTTTTCCATTTCATAAAAGTTATAAAAATAAAAATACACTCAAACAATTCATACATAACCTTGGTATAATCTGAATGCAATGTAACCCTGTATTCATGCAGTGTGTTCTGATGGAACATGTAACGCACACACACACACACACACACACACACACACACACACACACCCTACATACACACACAGGCACATTGTTTTATAAGGGGAGGGGACTCAGTGTCTATAGTTTAAAAACTAAGATAAGGCCTTCAAAAGGCTGGTTTGGTACTGCTAACAGGTATAACAACTCAAAATTCACAAAATTAAAATATTAAGGTTTTTTTTTTCCTTTTCATAGTTTTCAAATACACAAAACTTATTTGTAAACACAAATGACCTCATGACCTCGCATATAATCAAGGACTGTATTAAATGTACTTGGTATGTAGCTATGAATAGCAACATTTTAATGGTAATTCTAGATACATTTCTATTTCTTCACTTACAAAAGAGTCATTTGTGTTTGAAGTGTCCTTCATTTTGCTCACGTTGTCCCTGCTGTTTTCTATGAATATTACATTAATTACAAGCAACATGACAACCACACACCAAAATGCAAGCACTGCAGATTTCCCTATCACAGCCAAGAGAAGGATTACAATCTTTGCATTTTATTAGACTTCCTGAAATTAAATGAATAAACATGTGGAGGGAGACAGTGTCCTTTGGAATGGAAACACTGCCTTCACTAATCAAGGCCATAATTACTGAAAAAAACATATATTAAATTCTGAATTCAGGCTATTTCACTTGATGCAAGAGTTATAATCAGACCAACAGAGCATACAGGAGCCATCTGGGCACTGCAGAGTTATAAAGACAAACCCAGAAAGCAAGGACACATCGACCTTCCTAGCTCCAAATCATCTCAGACTTTGTCATTAGAAGGACTGTTCTTCCCTTCTGATTTCTTATTAACCTTTTTGAAGAAAAGGAATGCTGTGATCAATAGGTATGAAACCTGATGCTTAAAAAGAAAAAATCACACCATGCAACCTTACCATCATATCACATTTCATATGTATTTTAAGTACCAATGAATTTGGTTTAATAACTCTTTTATCCATCCTACCTCCCACTGCATTCATGAATTTTAAGGAATCTCTAAAGAACTCATGGAGTCTGGCTTTCTATAGCTTAAATTTCATTTGAGAAATCAACACTAAGTTAGCATTTTCATTGTTCCAGGAATTTAAGACAGGATCTTTTTTCCGGGCAACAACAATGGATCTCAAATTCCTACAAACCCCATCGTTTTCTGTGAAATTGACAGTGCCAGTTGAATATGAGTACCCTAGTAATCATGAGATCCCTGTCAGTCAATTTGATTCCTCTGAGGCAGCAGGTTATCGAAAATTGAGCCGAGTGATGTAATACGCATCCCAGACTGTTAGGAGAGCAGCGTAGATGATTTCAATGAGACTCATTATTTATTCATCACAAGGTCCAATTTGCGTGTCACTTTTCACTGACGGTGTACTGAGTTAACTGGCTGAAATTCAGTGCTGATAATTTTATTCTGTACCATAAAAAGGACCCTTTTTAAAAATTGTTGTCTTCCTGTGAAAGAGTACAAAACAAAGAGGGATTCTGTACTTGCGGCCATTCACAGTAATACTGGAACACTGTTGAGCGATGTTGGAAGAACAGACACAGGAGAAAGCCCTTAGGGCCTCCCTGTTTTTCTCATTAGGAGCATATAATAATATACCAGATATTATAGAGTAAAAGCTACAATCATACTAATCTTCAGAAAATAAATGCTTTTATTATTATTTTTTTAATGCTAAAGAACAAGATGAACACTGAGAGGAGAGGCACTCACTGAATGATACATAACCTCCCCTCCAGAGTCTGATTCTTAATCTCATCGCCAAAGGGACCCATCCTCAGGTTAGGAGAAGGACAGAGAAGAAAGTCCTCCCAAGCGGCAAGATGGAGCTGACCTGCACATCCCCAGGCTTCTCCCATGGACCAGTTGAAGGGGGAGCCCATTTAAAAACCATGCATTGTCTGCCAACAGTGTTGGGCCACACCATATCTTCAGAGGCCCCTACATCATAATACAGACTAGTTAGTGTCTCAATCTATCTCTCCCGATTCACTTTCCTCTGTAAATTCATGCACTCTGTATATGCCTAAATGACTGTTCGGTGGTCCCCAGTAACTTCCTATGAGTTTCCCTCTGTGTGATGCTTGTGCTCTACCCTCCACTTTTTCTCCCCTCACCAATTATAAATGCCTATATCCAAACTGTCATTTGTGTCCCCGCTCAAATGTCTCGGCTCCAGGAGTTGCTTCCTGATCCTCTAAGCTGAAAGTAACCTCACTTCTTTTAAACTGCCCTAGCACTCCCAGTGCCTCACAGCCCTTGCCACTTTCCAGCTTAAGTTTCAGCTCTGTGTTTACATGCACTATTCTCAACTTCCCACTACTCTAAAACGTCCTTAAGGGCAGAATTCTGTCAATGCATCTTTGAATCCCCCACATCGCCTCACACAGTACTTTGCACAAAGATGATTTTTTTTAAATGATAATTTGTGAATAGATCACTGTTCCAAGTACTGACACTCTAATGCAAGTGTCACAGAAGCTTGCAAGGCTACCCAAATTTCAATTACTCAACTTGAATACAAAATCATCTTACATCAGCAGAGCAAAGAAGCCAACCTGCAGGAATAAAATACCTTATTAATCTTTGACTTTTTCTATTGTAAAATATTTTTGAACCTTGAGTTTGTTTGTGGTGTTATCTGGTTAGCAGTGCTGGCAGCTGCTCAAAGTTTTAAAGGGCTACAGGTCATGAATATTAAATGCTACAACAAATTTACTGGGAGGCAGTCCAAAATCATTTGTAAATGCATGACAAATGGTCAGCCCCAGTCTCCATAATGTTAGAAAATACTGTGAATTGGAGTATCTTGCTATATCTGGATTCTTACAAAGTCAAGTGTAAGCTAAATGAAGGGAAAGAAAATCCTAAGAAAGTGGGAGCACTACATGAAGTCGAGTTGCCTAGATGTTGATTGAAGAAAATCAGAACCAGCAAATATATCATATTTCATTTGGTGCAATAGATATGAGGGTCACATCTTGAGTAAAACCATAACCTACACTAAAAAAGGGACAGCGCCGTAAATGATAACAGATTCTGCCAATGCCATCCCCAGCAAGTAATCACATAAAAGGCACATGTGGATTCAATGTGCAAATACCTGCCGGCCACGTGACTCGCATTTAATGTTCTTGTATGCATGGGGAATCCACTGCACAGAAACACCACGTTTAATCTCGTCAGTGTTCAAATAGTGACAAACCAAAAACCTTCAACAGAACATTAACTCCCACCCTCGAAAACCATTCTCAATATAAACCTTGTAAACTGTTGGGAAACATGGGGTTGCTGGTTTGTTTGAGTCTGATCACTACATCCTGATGTAACAACCAAGCTTACTTAATACCAATATAAAGGTCAACTTCATTCCCCATAGGCAACCTCCATCATTCTCATCCTGCTTAGCATTAAAATAAAGAAAGGCATCTTTAGAGGAATTGTTAAAAGATCAAACTAAAGGGACTTCATTTTTCCACATTATCTTAGGCTATTAGAATTCCTACACAGACTTTCAGATTTCTTTTTCTTTTTCTTTTTTTCTTATTTTCCACCTGTAACTGAATAAGTGATTATGAGGCTAATAAAGGGGGAAAAAAGATATTTCCACATTAAAACAGTTAACAGATGTTAAATAAGCACAGAAAATGGCCACTAGGCAAGCAATGACTGATGTTGGGTAAGTAAGAAAAATGTTGCTTTTACTGATTTTATTATCCATGTACCTCCTGGGGTCATAGGAGGCTTGTAAAAAATTTTGTGGGTAGATAAAAGTCTAGCATTTATTTGCAAAGCTAGTTTATTTCAAGGGTCCGCCCCTCGCTCTTACTTTTCAACCACATAAAATTAAATAAGCTAAAGTCATTGAAAAAAAGGCTAAAACAATCATTTGGTGAGACTCCATCAAGAAACTTATTTTTCAACATTCTTCTGACATGAATTTCTTCCAATCCCACCTGCCAGACCTCACTAAGCGAAATGAAATCCGCATCATATAAAGGGGAGAGAACAGGGTTTCACTTTAACACTTCAAGCACACACTTTTAAAAAGTAAGTCTTAAACAAGTGTGAATTCAATAATTTACTAGTACCTACTATGTGCCAGATGGTGCGCTACATGCCAAGGATAACATGGAAAACATCCTGAAGCTAAGAACTACAAATATTTTAAAATTTTGTTTATAAAAGTAGGAACACTGAGTTTTGTTCATATACATTTCTGAAGATTTTATATTTAATGGGTTTTGTTTTTTGTTTTTACACGTCTTCCTAAATATCGACAACCATATTATTTCAAGTCATATTCAATCACATTATTTCATCAGTCCTACGACTCTCTCAATGGATATTTAAGTTAAATGTTAATGTTTTTAGCATATTCAGGATAGTATCTGGCAGATATAAACACTGTACATTTTTATTAAATACTAGACAAAATATCCACAATATGCCGGGGGCTTACTATTTTTCACACACTTCATCAAAGAAAAATATAACTTACATATTTGCTTTGCAGAACTGCAAAAACCTCATACATAATATGGACATATGCATCACTTAGAAGCAAAAAAAAAAAAAAAATGGCACCAAGAATTCTGGCCAAATTCAGCCAACCCAAGGATTTTGTCTGGCCCAAACAGGATTTAGTTATTTTTAAATTAATAACCCATATTGAAAGACAGGAGATGTCATAGAAAAATCCAGATGTCTGTCTTCTCAGAAAAAACTTTAAAGTTTACCAAACCGATACCTGTATTTTCTCATTGCAATAACAGGGTGGAGTGGAATGCTAGTGGTGAGGCAGGACCTCTAGCACACCATTGGCCCTTCTTCCTGGTCCTGTTATATATGTGAGTTTGGGGAACAGGATCTGTAAGAGGTACAGAACCAAAACCACCAACACTGTGAAGAAAGAATCTTGAATGTTGTTGCTATGAGAAAAATATTACTAACAGTTAAACTTTACAAAAATGGAGAGCCTTGTCCCTCTGGTTCTAATAAACTCCAGCTCTAAGAGGACCTCCATTTTTAGATTGAGAGCGTTCGATTCATTCTCTAATTTGCATAATAGAGTTCAACATTTGTGCACTAGAGTGTTCTGTTTATATATGTGTTATGTTTTAAGGGGGCAGGAAAGTTTATTTCATCTGGCAAACCATGATAACTATGATGCAGAGTTAATTGGTAAGATATTTAAGATGATTATTCTTTTAAGGTTGAAAAGAACCTTA